>NC_092311.1:45571696-45874727 GCF_036785885.1 Coffea arabica
TTTTCCTAAGCTTCATAGAGAATCTGTTATCAAGGGTCCAAGATTTCTCGCTGTGACATGGACGTCTTGACCTACATCTACATGTGTGTTCCTTACACTTCAATACGTGCCATTCTTGAAGATGAATGTTAAAATATGGTTCGAACATTTGTCCAAATGTGCCTTTGGTATTTATGTCCTTCATGATACCAGAACTGACAACTAAAAATGACTGTTTAAATATGGTTTATGATTTTGGTGCCAAACAAACCTTTGGTATTTATGATGTTCATAAGACCTAATTAAACAGCCATAATTGACACTGAAAATGGCTATGCCCTGTACTCAATCTCAACTGCTTTTCCTTTCTAACTTTTACCTTTTTTTTTTTTTGGGAGAAACTACAAGATACTTGCTTTTGGATTCTGATCTTGACTCCTCAAAAAAACTAGTTTTTCAGAAAATCAGAATCAGTTCAGAACTAAAATATATATGGGTCCATCGAACTTTGGCCCCAATAAATGTTTTATCTTTTTCGCAGGAACTAAAGAGACATCATTGACACTTCTGCAACTGTCTATTACATGCACAACGTGATAACTTAATTCTAGTTATGTTTAAGATGCCTGGAAAAAGAAAATTCATCCATAAATATTAATGAGATGAAACCTTCCTTCTCCTTCCAAATACGATGGCAATTAATTACATGCATGAAATGGTTTGCGGGTCACCCGTGTGAGGAGAAGAAAAGGAGAGAATCACTGAATCACCACTCCAGAACGCAAGCCAACTTTAGGTTTCAATGGCCTCTTTACATATCAAACTGTAGCCAATTGCTGGAATTCCTCCAGCAAAAGTAAATTTTTTATAAGAGTTAGTACATGCTCGAGCTAAGTTTTGCAGGTTTGTAGTGATGATTGTTGCTGTTCCATCTAATGTTGCTCTTTTTGAGGATAGTTGCTTCGTAATTAGACTTACACGAAAAGGATTAATATGCATATCTTTAATATATATATATACCAATCTTCGGCTTAATTGGAGGAGGAGACATTTAACCTAATTTAATGGTTCAATTGATGTATCAAATCAGATATGACCCCATGTAACCAAAATCAGAGATGATGGTAACAAGGATTTAGCATAACTTGTGGTTTTAAAGGCGTGTAATGAAATCCAAATCATTATCAAAGTCACAATCCATATAGATTCTTGGACAAGACGGGGGCAGTGGCCATGAAAACGTGTTCATGGTTCCTGTCTCCAACAGTAATGGCGGAAAGGCAGTTAAGGGACAATGATTATTATTATTGTAATGACTTTCCTTGCCAAGACAAAATGAAAAGCATAGAAAATTTTGAAAAAACTGATGCTTTATCTTTCCATGATCTTCAGAATCTGAGTGCCATATTTTCAGGACTCAAAGAAAAGGATGTATTAGTTTTCAGAGTGAAACATCAAAATGAATTTCGATATTCTCGGATTAGGGGGAAAAAAGGAAGAAGAAGAAGAAAAAGCAAAGATATTTCACTCCTTATGGATTTTTTCCCTTTTTAATATCTTCATAAAAACTAGAAAAAATGCCCTAAAAACATTTAGTTTGCTCGGATTGTAAATTATTTGCATAATTTGATTTGGTTACATCATCAACACGTTTTTCAACTACTTTTTTAATCTCACATACGTCACATTCAAAAAATATTACAATATATTTTTCAAAAAATTACCTCAAATAATCTCCTATAATGCATGTGCCGGCATCTACAAGCTCTTTGATGCTTGTAACAAGAAACAGTGACATGTCATGTTCCAATCTTGTTCTTGAATGTAGACATTAAAATAAACAATTCTCAAAATTAGAGCAGTCTAAGAAGTGCATCATTTTCATTTCACATGGAGTTCTGATGAAGAGTGAGAAGTGATGAATAGACAAGGCCCGTTATTTTTGAGTTTTATTTTGTTTTGTTTCGACTGTAAAGAACAAACGCTTTAGAGACTTTTTGACAATTGAACAAATTCCCAATAACAAAGGATTTTGTGTTTCTTTTTTCAATGGAAAAACGGCTTCAAAGAGCACTTTTCCAATTATATAATTGAGCATATCCCAAAAACAAAGGATTTTGTCTTTCGTCTCTAAACGGAGAATTCAATAATCAATGCCGCATTTTCCTTTCTCATAGCTAGGAGGAATGATTTAGAGAATGAGTCGGTGATAAAATTTGGGAAAGAGGAAGAAGAGTTGAGCATTGAACCTTCTTCACTTCGTTTCCTGTAAAATAGTTCTGATACATTATGTAAGAACAGAACCTGATAAAGAAAAGGGAAAAAAAGAAAAAGGATAAGCAAAACTTGTAATACATTTATCCTGTTGCCCCCCAGGTTATTTTCCTCTCAAGCTGAAAAATTGAAAATTCAAATGACCTGACAAGATTAAACACAATGTCACACAAATTACAATCGCTATGGTAAAATAAACATAATCTATGTGTGCTCTACTCCATCTGAGGTTTCAGCAGCTTCAACTGTTTCTGATCTATAGAATTGCTCATAACAACATCTTCTTCTTGATGTCTTCCTAACGGTGCCACGGGGCTTTTTTTTTCCTTTGGAAATGAAGTTCTGGTTTTGTTGACTCGAGTTCTTCATTTCTATACTTGTGTTTTATCTCAATGGTAGTAAATGCAACCAAATCTTCACTAAAAGAAGGCTTTTGTATACACATTTTTGTGTAGGCTTGAAAATGACAGTAACAATAATGATTGCTACATCCTGCTGATATATGCCTGTAGCCGAGAATCTGGTCACTAAGAGGTTGGCACAATGGTACCAATGTAGCCGAATCCTGCAATTGTGAAGGTTATGACTTGGAGGAAGAGGTATATGAAATAGTTGTTCTTCCCATAAAGGAAATCATAGCATCCACAGAAGAAAAGGAACACCGCAAATCCCAGCTCCGTTAGATGAATTCTGAAAGATCAATGATGCAAGTTAGGACCCATGATGCCATTATATTAGTCAAAAGAATGAGAAACTGTGCAAGTGATCATCTTTTTCTTTGGAAGTTATCAAATATTGCTGCATCCCGAAACAAGTCACAGTGATGAATTTTCACCTGTCACCAATCTTCAATCCAATTTTCTTTGGTTTTGCTTTGGCGACGTTTGATTTATTCTTCAGAGCATCTCCCAACTTTTCTGTCACAACCCATTCATTAGCTCTCTTTGCCTCTAACAAACCAATGAATGTAGCCTTGGTTCTGTGCAGGGACATCACATTCTCGAACAGAATCCAATAAAATAATAGATGGATCGACCTGCATATTTACAGGGTACATTTCAGATTTGCAGAGTCCCATACTGTGATTCTTGCTTTAGTTTATGACTCAGATAAAAGTTGTACTAGCACGCAAACAAATCAGTTTGTCACATATCTATGGTCCTCCATACCTTGGTGTTCCAACCGAGTTCAGAGCGGTGATGATGCAAGGAATGTAAATTGCTCCCCACTTCGGTACTTCAACTTCAGGGACCAAAATTGTCAAGGGAAGTACAACACAGTAAAAGAAAAAGGTGATCATGTGAGCAATGACTTTTCGGACAAAGAAGAAGCTGTAGATCACATAAATCTTCTTCCACAATGCAATTTTCTGCAGAAGAAAAGTAAACGAGACTTAATTATGTTGCCTAAGAATCAATTAACGTAGCATATTCCTGTCTAAAAAATAAATATTCTTAGGCCTCATCAGAGAATTTACCTTATTTCTGACAATTTCCATCACCATTTTCCTGAATAAATTTGCTGGACCACACGACCAACGATGCTGCTGAAAACGGAAGGCCTTGAATGTACTTGGAAGCTCACTTTTGACCTGTTGCAAAACAAAAACAAAATCATACCCCTTAAATCAATTGGCAACATTCACAGCTACTCAACACAAAAAATGACAAACCTGCAGGTCCCCGAGGTATACAAATTTCCAGCCTTTAAGACCAGCTCGGACAGCAAGATCCATATCCTCCACTGTCGTCCGGTCCTTCCACCCGCCAGCCTCATTGATAGCAGCTATTCTCCATATACCACCAGTACCTGATATTTCACAATTCTTTGGTTATAATATATTTGGTGTTTTCATTACCAAATTGAAGGTTCAATACAATTCAACTGACTGCAATATAAGTAAATAAAACTTCTTGGTTCAAGAAAATCTTTCGACACTTTCTTATGTCACTTAGTACTGAAAATGGTTCATACATTGTACTCCTAAGCCCCATGCTATGAATAAATCAAAATAGTTGCATTTGACCCCTTTTTCCTTCCTGCTTCGTAAATCTCACCCTTCTCCTATTAAAAAAATTAAAATAAAAAATAACCCATAAAAAACAACAGAGAATATTTACTGTTCAAATATTTATTTTTCTTTATTATTATTATTATTATTATTTGGAGTAACCAAGCATATAATTCTTATGTCAACAATTTGCAATGACCAAGAAGCAGGCAGCAGCAGAACAAGGCAGCATATTGGCAAAAGTGCCCAGTTCCATTGCTTAGCGTGATCAACAAAATAAAGTAACTCTAATCATGATGCATAATGCACGTCCAAATCAGCTTGATTCCCAGCAAAAACTAAAAAAGTCATGCAAATAAATAGTACTACTTAAACAAATTGACTGGAAAAGAGTCCCAACAACATTCGCAGCCTACCAATAATACTTCACTTACCATTGAAGCCAAAGAATGCATGAGTAGATGATCCCACTTCTTGCTCCACTGTAAAATGGTAATCCAGCGACATCTCTTGCATCCTTGTTAGCAAGCACTCATCAGAATTAACTGCAAATTCAATCATACAAACAATTAATAATAATAATAATATGGCTTGAATTGGAGACTTTTTTTTTTTTTTTTACTCTTACGAATTCAAAGTAATTTTTTATAAAAAAAAAAATTATAATTAAACCTAGAAACGTACACTAGTATTTAACATGGATATTTATTTATTAGCAATCCAATTTCTGGTGGAGTAAAGAAAAAAAAAATTTAGGGACAGATGTAGAAGATCATCATTCATCATGTGGTGTGGGCAAAGAATTGTATGTGGACAAGGCGGTCCAGGTCCGGTCCCAACTCCCAATTATATGCTACAAAAGAACCGTTATTTTTCTGACATCACGTGACTAAACAATTATTAAGAAACGTTGCCACGTCATTAGTAGCACCAAGAAGCAGTTTTTTTTTATTCTTTTTTTTTTTTACTTTTTGTGAATTTACCATTTTCACCTGAGGTGCAGGCGTCGTCGGTGCACACAGTACAACTGCAGAAACTCTAAACTTGGGGCACTGGGCAGAGAATAAGGGCACGTGGAGGCAATGAAATGACAAATCTGTCCTTCGGTGGCCCTCCCTGTTGACCAATTTACTTTCGCTCGTATTTTAGACTTTTCCTTTTGATTTCATGCGCGATGCGCTATCAATCCTATGGAAGACCAAATCTAATGGTTGTTTTCTACTTAATAATGAAATGACAAAACTACCCCGAGAGTTTAGCACTTTTATGCCGGCTAATGCGGGGGAGGAATTGTTACTATCAGCTGAAAGTCGGGATAATTAAGTCAAATTAGAGGACAATTAGTGACAGCGAAACTTCGCTTTCTTAGACCAGACTTATACTGACACGTCTCACGTTGCTGACTAAGATGGCCAATTTTGTAAGGGACAATCAAGACAACACTCATTTCTTTACCCCTTAATACCCAATTAAACTGTGTCTCGCAGTTGAGAAAAAGGTTTCTAGGTGTCTTTTCTTTGTCAAATCTATCTACAGCCCCTTTGATAGTATAGAAAATTAAAAAATCGAAAGATTTTGGCTAATCACTCAGCACTATTGATGACTAATTAAACTTAATAATAATGTATCTTCGCGAAAATAAGCAAAGGTTTTGAATTCAAAACTCCCGACTTATAATTCTTTTCACCTTACCACTCAACACAACCCTCCATTGTATTTTTCGGTAACATGTGCAATGTTTGGAATGCAAATGATTCCAAGTTTCAATGCATAATTTCTTAAATAGTATGTATTCTCTAAGTGTAAAAAACATTATTATAAGGTAAAGTTTAATTAATGGGTTTGTAGTAGTGAAACTGGTAGGACATGTCCATGGATTTAGTATCGTTGACTCTGAATATGATTAGGAAGTTCTTTTTTTCTGTAAATTTAGTTGTTGAGACAATAAAAATAGGATATAAAGGGAGAAGGAGTATAAATATAAATAAAAGTAAGAATGGTGGGTTTAGTCTGGGGGGAAGGAATGGGAGTTGAGTTTGATCACTGATGTGGATTTAATTGGTCTAACACCGTGATGTACGGTCGCATTTTCGCAATCGGGTGGTCCCACCTGGAGACTAATTGAATTGCCATGGACCCTCGTCACACCATGCGGTCCACAACAAAACAAATCTATCAAGAAATACTAGAAAATAAAAGAAAAGAAAAAGAAAAAAGAAAAAAGAGAAGGGTCCCTATTAGATAGAGAATTGATGGAGGCAGAGCATGGATACACGTAACACATTAGTCTATTTGACTGAATGAACGAAAGGTATGGTTGTCACTAGTATCGCAAAAGTGTAGCTACACTATCACCGACACTTTTGTGTTCCAAAATTAAGGTCATTAATTTGGTCAATATGTTTAATTAATTACAACTAAATGAAGCCTAATTAAGTGTTATAACAAATAATGCGGGCGAGCAGTAAGGGTCGGTCACTAGGAGTAAACTATCTAACTTATCGAGTCTCACCTAATATTCCAAAGAAAATACTATACTCGAAAACCATCATGTTTTTACTTCTACCAGCTCCAGTAAGCTCCTAATGTGCCAAAAATGCCAAAAAGTTACAAATAATAATAATAAAGAGAGCTTACCAAACCTCCAACGAGCTTGGACAAGAGCAATATCAGAGTTGTGCACGAGAAAAGGGATGGCTCGCCGGAGAAAATCCGGTTCTGGCCGGAAATCTGCGTCGAAAATGACCACGTATTCACAATCTTTGACATAATCATGCTTTAACCCTTCTTTAAGAGCTCCGGCCTTGTACCCCCCTCTGGTTTCTCTTATTTGGTACCTGCAATTAATGCCTTTGCTAGCCCATCTTTGGCATTCCTTTTCAACCATATCCTACGGCATTGATAGAGGGTAGGGAGCCCATCAATGACAAAATTATGGAAATTTGTAGTGGAAGATGCAATAATTCTGTTCCACAAAGTAGGCCTCAAAATTGGAAATTCAAGAAAGATTTTAATTCCAACAGGAAGATTAACTAGATTTTGGAATTAGTCGCTAAAAAGAAAGACAAAAATTTACCACTTTCTAATTGGTGTGAGTATGAAAACTAGGCGAAATGTCAAAAAGATAGTAGTGTCCTTGGAATTTATGGGAGAAAGTGTAATATGGGATTGTGTAATAACAGAGACCACAACAGGAAATGAGCCTGGATCTAAGGAATATTGAATTATAAAACACGAAGACCCAAAAAAAAAAATTAATGCCGTTTTTGACCGCGAAGATTTATTTATCCTTAGTGTAGTGCATCAAAATTTCAAGAAGCTAAACAAAATATTGCAAGAATTTTTATAAGGGCACAAAAAGATTATTATATATTCAAAAGTTAAATTGGATTGAAAAAAACTTTGAAAGGAAGAATTTGTGAAATTATGGAGATTGAATGAGAAGATCCCAAGCTGCAATTTAAACTTGATTTAACGGACATTTCCAAATTATAAGCAAAATTTTGAGGCCTATTTGGATGTTGTCCAAGTTGTCATTAAATTTTGACTACCTTAATGATGGGGTCAGTTGAATCATCAAGAACTTGAATCACAATACGATCGGACGGCCAAGAAAGGTTACATGCAGCTCCAATGGAGATCTTGTAGACCTGTACCCAAATAAAACCATTTTCATAAACAACCGATAAAATTCTCAGCTTTTTCCAGAGCATCCCAGACACCAACAAAGAGCAAAGTCACCAGCAATGCAGTAAAAAAATCATGGAAAGAAATGATACTGCTAGTCGTACAAGACAAACCTCTTTCTCATTGAACATGGGGATTTGAACAAGAACCATTGGAAAAGCTGCATTTCCAATCTCCAAATCATCCCGCATTGGCTCCCATTTGTATCTCTTCTCAGGCTTCTTCCAGAAAATCTTCACGAGAATGATCACGATTCCCATGTAAAGCCTCTCAATGAAAAGCATGAGGGACATGGCCAAGCAAATATACACAGCAAGCCTCAATAATGGGACAATCAATGGTGCTCTAATCAACTCCCAAATCAGCCCAATTTGCCCTGCAATATCTGCCGTTGACCCCCTAAAGTCAAAGGACTCCGGTATCAAATTTGCTGCGGAAATTTCTGGCATTTTCTAAGCTTTCGACCCTCCCTCAGAAAAACAGAGGAAAAACAGGGGAGCTGAAACAGGGGAGCCTTATCTCACTCTCACCCTAAATAGATCTGCCTTCCCTTTTTATACACGCAAAGGAAGAAAACACACAGTCACACACTGATGAATTATCAGCAATGTGGTTAGTTGAAGAGCAAGAGAAGCAGTTGAACTGCAGCTAAAAAGGGGTAAGGATAAAAAGCTTATGTATAGATCTCTGCTCTTTTCTTTGCTGTTTTTGTGTTTTGGTATTTTGGGGTGTTTTGGGAGCCCTTTCTTTTGTAGGTTGAGCAAATCAATACTGCTGTTTCTTTCTGTTATCTCAAAATCGAGGAGGGAAAGAGCAGTAATGAGGCATTCTGCAGAGAAAATGAGGGGACTTGGGAGGAGTGGGAGAGAAGCAGGCAAAACTAGCAGCAGTATCAGTGCTAGCGTTGAGGAGTGGAGCAAGTAATGCAGAGAGAGAAGAGGGAGACTTTATAGTCAGTTTTGGTCTAATTGATTGATGAGCATTATAAAGTATTTACCCGGCCATTTTTTTTACCAATGGTTTGTGTCCCATGTATTCTCCCTAAAATGTCATATTTCTCAGTCAATCTTTAATTATATAAAAAGAGAAGGACTTAACTAGTTAACTGTTCCAACTACTAGAACAAGTTGTCTTTTTGTGCAAAACAGAAAAAAATTGCATATTGGTCCTTCTCCGGCCGCCACCCCCTTTTGGTCCGGCGACCGACAAATAATGGCAAGTGCCATGTCACCAGATGCAGAGCTTCTAAATTGTTGCATACTGTCAATGCAGCGGCAGCTACAATTGGATTTTTCTTTTTTTTTTGGCCAAGATAAAGTTTATAAAGTAAATGTTATATTTAAACTAGCATCTTTGCTAAATGTGATATTGAAATATCAGTCTATCTAACTGGTGCTCACAGGGCAATTGTTAAGATATATTTTAGGTGCTATATTTTTTGAAAATATAAGATTAATTAGGGAAAGTAAATAAATACAAGGGAAGGGTAGGTAGGATTAAATTCAATGGAGAATAATAATTATTAGTATGTATATATATGGTAAGTTAGGTGAATATTACGTGTCTTTCAATAGAGAATAATAATTATTAGTATGTATGTATATGGTAAGTTAGATAAATATTACGCGTCTTAACGAGTGTCCTAAGAGCACTGGTTAAATATTTAGTCCTTGTTTTTCAGACTTACGGTAATTGTTCATTTTGGTAAGTTAGGAGAATGCCGTTGTAGCAGTGGATAGATGAATAGAAAATTTGAAAATTCAAATTACACAACTCAAGCATGGTAAAATTTTAGAATAGAACAATCAAATTGTTTGGAAATATTTGTTTGACAAAATGTGGGAATTGATTAGATTATTCCCTGATTTGCATACCTATTTAGATGGCCAAATAAAACACACTACATCCCGTATTTGGCCATATTTCCAAATAATTATTTTGCATACTTTGTAACCGCCCAGTGAAAGTTATGCATATTTAATTATATTTTCCCAAAATCAGAGATAATTAAAAAGGCAGTTATTCGATTACCTAAAAGTTAACGTACAGCTAAAGAAAAGTCCCAAAGGATCAAGATTCATGTGAGGCTGAGCCACTAGAGAAATCTATTGAGGGAGTCCTAGCCTTGATGCCTTAAGCACGAGCGACTGCATATGACTACAGATGATTTCCTTTCGCATTGCTTAAACAAGTGTTGGGATATCAGAGATGGAGACAAATATTAGTGGGCCCCAGGAATTCTCCTCCCTTTTTTTTTTTTTAGGATTTTCCTCATGGATGCCCAATCAACACTTAATTAAGATATATAAATTCCACACAACCTGTCATACATATATATATATAGGGATGCATAGCAAGAGTTTTGGGGTGAGAATTGAAATTTTAGATTTATTAACTAGTGGACTAGGAGGAAAATGTAATAGTAGATTATTTATCATCTTTCTTGTTTTTACAGTAATGTCTCCCTGAAACAATTAATAACGCTTGCCCGAAGAAATTGATTAGCTTCCAAAATTATGCTTGTGAGTAAGACATTGTGATCCATAAAGAACAGATAGAGGGGAGGAAAATCAACGAAACGAACAACCTTAAATAAATTGGTTTGTTTGGATCGAGTATTATTTCAAAAAAAAAAAAAAAAAAAACTTGTCATTTCCTCTGTATTTTTTTTCAATTAATCACTTTTTCATTACCAGTATAATACATCACAAAAAATGTTAAATTCACTATTGTATGATTTCTTTGTGAAATCCATTCTTGGGTTCTTTAAATTGATGCAATCACAATGTTCATGAAGTTGTGGATTAATTTCTGATGTGATCTTTGCAAGGAAGTGCTTGATACATTTTTCATTAGCTAGAGCTTAATATTTTTACAAAAAGATAATGAATGAATAAATTGCAAATTACTTATTTTTACACCAGGCATAAATCAATCCATACCCCTTAAAACTTACAAACTTGATCGTCAAAACTCAGAATCAGACACCATGGATTAAAGGCCAAAGGGAAACTGTTTATAATTAATACTTAAGAGCTTATGATCAAACATAACAACCAAGGGGTCCACCATCTCAAGAATCTGAGTGATGATACAATTATATAATGCACTGTGACAAGATTGCCAGATCATAGCCTCCCTGCAGCAAATATGTAAAGGTTTTTGTTTTCTCAAAAACAATTATACATAAATAAAGTGATAAAAAAAATTATTGCGCTTGTTCTTGCTTAATTATTTTAACTGATTGTGATGTGATGTTCAACGCCGATTGTTTTTGTATTCTGATTATAGATTTTTTTTTATGACTAAAAAAAAAGTTAAAATCTATAATCATTTAAAGAGTAGTTTTTACTAATTCTGATTATTCTATATAATCAGTTTTTATAATCAGATTTTATACTAAAATCTAAAGCAATTGAGAACAAAGCCATTTGGAATGAGGAGTGCTAAAAGAAGTTGGGTCGACTTTTTTGTCTCATAATCTGTTTACCAGATTTAATGAATTTTGGCCATATTTTAAGCGTGGAGCTTTGTGCAGGCTAATGCGGCGTAGGAAATGGAAACGCACCGACGACCACGACAAGGGAAAGAGAGCAAAACAGGACAAAAAGGGAAAAAGAAAATGTGGAATTGCTTTAACTGCTTTATGAACCAATTAATCAAACTAGAAATCACTTACTATGATATAACTATTAATGATCATGTTAACGTGTAAGTTTCTCAAACGTTGCCTCATACGTTCATATATGTTAAGCCCTTAATCTTGGATTAAGATCGAAAAGCAAGAGTGACAGAATTGTCAGAAAGTCAAGTGTTGCGGTTGAGGGGCAGGAGCGGTCATTCGGATGACCACTCCTGAACTGTTCACGGCCAGATTTTGGCAAAAAAAAAAAATGTGCGGTTCAGATCACTAGTTGTACATCGATTTTCACAACGTGTGTGGGACCCGCAAAATTTTGTACTAAAGTTACACATTGTGCAATCAAAATTACGCCGTGTGCAACCAAAATTACGCGCGATTTTTAAAATGACCAAAACCGCCAATCCTGCCCCTTGTCCAGTGTTGGGTAACCCATGTTTATACCTTTATGGCTTTTGTATCTAAAAGTGAATGTGCTTAAAATCATTCCCATTTACTCCAATCTTCTATCCAGAAAAGAAAAAATTCATCCAATAAGTTGAGATCTCCTTTTCATTTTCTTTTTTACAAGCGATTGATTAATTAATTAGTACTGACATAATACTAACTCTTAAGCATGACAGGAATGATTCGTTAGAGCGGTTCTGGGGTTCAATCTGCTCCAACTGGAGTTCTAACTTAATGAGTATAATCAACGTTGAAGATTTAGGTAACCAAGAAAAGAGGACAAAGACAAATAAAGAAGTCAACTCATGGGATCCTTCCTCCTCCATTTTCTCGCATTAGATTGATATACAAAAAGAAAAAGAAAAAAAAGTTAATTAAAACAACATTTCTTTCAACATATATCTCCATCATTCCTCTTTTTTTTTTGTTTCGATTTTGTTTTTATATATGTTCAGTCAAGTCAAGCATCTTTTATTTAGTTGATCAATGTTAGACTTATTAGACAAAGATAAATGTTCGGTAGATTTTTGGGAAAGAATTATTATTTCTTTTTCTCTTTTCATAGTCTTCTAACATGCTAACATGGTGTTGTAGACTTATGGTTAAATATGTTGAAAGCACTCAGTTTCAGCAAAAACTTTTCTTGTAAGAGTAGATTTCCCCTACCCTTAGGAGCAGGAGTAGGTTAGGCTATACTAGATGTGCCGTTAAGAAAGAATTATTATTTCTTTTTCTCTTTTCATAGTCTTCTAACATGCTAACATGGTGTTGTAGACTTATGGTTAAATATGTTGAAAGCACTCAGTTTCAGCAAAAACTTTTCTTGTAAGAGTAGGTTTCCCCTCCCAGTAGGAGTAGGTTAGTAGGTTAGGCTATGCTAGATGTGCCGTTAAGCTATAAAAAAAAAAAAAAAAAAAAAAAACTCTGCTAAAGTCTCACAGTGACGGATAGCACACATTGAACTCGAAATACTACTGTTACATAATCTGTAAGAGTCACTATAAGTTGTCTAATACGCAGAATGCATGCATTGAGCTTAGAATACTTGTGAGTCACATGCCCTCCTAGTTTTTGTATTTTACTTGAAAAATGAAAGTAATAAAAGAAGACCAACCGAAAATTTCCTAGTCAAAAAGTTCAAAGTATATAGAAGCCGCATAACCATGCGAGATTTGCTGCCTCCCGTTTTCCGTTTCTTCTGCTGCAGTCATTTTCTGTCGACACTCGACAAGAGACAAAAAATTCAAGGATTAGGGATTTTCGGAATTACTGCCTTAATTGTTGGTGTAATTTGTGGAGGGATTATTGCAAGAATGTTTCTGAGTTTAGAAACTCCACCGTCCCAAGACGATAAGAAGAGCCAATTCGTCAGCACAACCACCACTAAAGAGATTGTTCCATGTTAGTATTTCTATTTCCTGGACATGGTGCTGTAGTAAACCTTTTTATCTTCCATTGGAATTATTCATCATAAACATGGTGATATTTCAAATTTCAATTACACCATGCATGTTTGTGCATAACAAATTAAAACGGAAGATAAAAATATTTAAATTGTTCTACCTCTTGCAGTGGAAGTAAGATTGGAAGCTCATGACTGCCAACAAATTAGAAGAAGTTTTCTGCCCATGAGAGCTAGCTGGTGCTGTTAAACGAAACGAGTAGCTCGAAAGCTCGAATGGGTCTAGCTCGATAAGGCTCGAACTCGGCTTGTTAATTTCAGTAAACGAATCGAGTTCGAGCTAAAAACATATTCGATTAATTAACGAGCCAAGTCAGCTCGAATTACTTATTATTCGAGCAGCTCGTTTGGAGTCGATAAGAAAGGACATATATGTTATTTCATAAAACTTGTGTGATTGAATTATGACATTTGTATAAATATCACCAAATTTGACAATAAAAACTGTTTGAGATTTCAATCTCGATCTCGAACTCCAACTCGTGCGAGCTCGGCTCGTATGCGATAAACGAGTCGAACTCGAGTCACAAGTCCCATTCATCGAGCCGATCTTGAGCACACTTCAATGCTTGTTCATTTAGTCGAGCGAGCTCGAACCTGACTCGATAAAGGCACGAGTTAAGTTTGAAAATCCAATACTCGACTCGATTAACGGCACTAGAGTTAGCCCAATTACTTTAAAAAAGATCTATATCACCTGTTTAAAATATTTAAATCAAAAGTGTGTTTGGATAGGAAATTATTTGAGATATTATTTTCATGTGATATATGTGAGATACAAATGTGATTAGAAAGATAAGGTGGTCGATTGAAAAACGTGTTAATGATGGAAGTAACTAATTTTTTGCAAACAATGTGCTATCCAAACAAACTAGATCAAGCAATCTTTATCAACCAAATTAGGATGTTGAGCACTCTAGGGACAATGGTTTAATCTAAGTTAACAAATGATCAGGCGATCTTTCGTCAGAAGTAAAAAATTGTGTCGAAAAGTTTAACACCATCTAATGCAAATGCCAGATTAACACAAAATAAATATTGCGTGTTTAAGTAACACTGCCCTTCATTAGGACAACATGTCGGCTTTTGAGAGTCCTTTCCGATCTAGTGACGTTTCAAGTTGTTTACAAAGGTTAAACCTTAACAGACAAAGGCAGTCAAATTTTTTTATCCCATTTGGTAGTAAATCAACTTCGACAAAGATCCTGGTTCCATTACTCTGCTGCCGCTTCAATATGAGGCTTGAGAAATAATGAGGCAAGCCCCTTTTGCCTTTTGGTCGGGTGGGCTAAGAAGCTATCTAATGCCTAGGGGGAGTTAAAGAAATTTCTACGTTCTCCTTTCCCCTTTCCATCCAAAACCTATGCAACCAAGGGCACTAGAGTTCTTCTATAGTAATTTTTTTTATCTTTATTGAGTTGCGGCTTTACTTTATCTGTTTTGCCTTTACTTTTTTTTGCCCCTAATTGTAATGCAGAATACCCAGTCTAATAAAGTACAAACTGGCAAATGTGATGCTTATGCCTGGCCTAAGTAGGGTGTCGGGAGGCAACTGTTCCAAATGATTTCTGACTCATTTGCTTTTTCCTTTTTTTTTTTTGCTTTAAAATAAAATTACATGTAATCTACAATGAGAATGAATCTAACAACTTATAACTCATTGTTAATTATGACTAACTCACTCTTGGTGAGATAAATACTAACATAAAGTTTGTTATATATATATATATATATTATCCTCCCACATCTCCCCATAGTTTTCTTGCCTCCAATCCTAAACTAACACTTGTGAGACTCAAAATCAAGACCGTCGCTCTTGGATGACTCGTTTCGTGAATACAGATTTTGACATATTTTTATTTGAAAAGTACAATCATTTTCACATGCAAAAATAAGCATGTCAATGGTAGGATCTGAATTGAATTCATTTGATCCAGATCCAAATGCATTAAATTTAGTTAGACCAGAGCCTTATGGGTCTGAAATAGTAAATCTAGATCCGAACTCTTATGGGTTTGGGTATCTAAGTGGTATTCATGGATTTTTTTTTGAACATATAGTGAAGAATTGAAGTAAAAATATTTTTAAAATACATAGAATTCAAAAGTAACATAAATACCATTCAATTTTTATTTTGAAATAATAAAATTAACATTCAAGAGGTGATTTTTTTTCTAAGGTTAAAAACGCATCCTCCAATCTAGCAGTCATGAAGTTGGATTATTAGGCAATAGAATGTTGGATTATTTTTCATATATATATGTATGTGTTTGTATATATTATCTGTACATGAGTTTGGGTCGGGTATGATTTGGATCTGGATTTAGGTACAAATCATAAAAAATCAGACTTTACTCGAATCCATAACTCTCTTATAGGATTTGAGTCTTGATAGGGTGTGAATTTAAAAAATTAAACTCAAATTCTACTCAAGTATAATGAGTCTGAATTAGATCTGAATAACATCCGACATATTGACATACCTATGCACAACATAGAACACTTTACAGTGGTGTTTCTTGTGCGTGTTTGTATATATATGTACCACCTAGCAATTATTTGCAATCGTTGCTTACTCTTTTCTTGTGATCAACTCACAACCATCACTTTTCTTTACCAATCATGAACCTAACAATGGAAAAAAAAAATTAAATGGAGTAAACATAGAAGAAGAGGAAAAATAAATTGTTTGGATGGTGATTTTTTTTTTTGTTGAAAATTTCTTATGATAAACATGTTTCTCAGTTATTTCTTTTTCTTTTTGACCATATCTTTTAATCTCACATATACTATCAAGTGCTATATTATTGTTGTAAAAATTTTTAAATAATCTTCTATTCAAACATATTCAAATCGAAAGTACCTTTTTCAAGGCGGCCTCAACCATTGGAAGGATCAGTCGTTATTATCAAACTTCCCAAGTACCTGATAAGTACATGTCTTTTTTCTTGGACGATTAAGGTTCCCATCACCGGATTCTGTTGTTCTCCTTGTATCTTCCGTGACGTTCTTTTAGTTAACGCAAATCAACATAAATCGCCCAACTTTGGAAGCAAGTGCTTTACTAAATAGTTTTTTTTTTTGGGCTCAGTGTTGTATTCTTTCCTGCGTTTTTTTTTTGATAATTGTATTCTTTTCTCTGTTAGTTGCTGTGCGAATCTTCCCGCATAGCTTCTCCAGGTCACAGTCCTGAAGCGTTATTTAGTAGAATTTACAGTTGTAAAGCATTTTCACTATTCTTTTAATTGTAAAATACAGATTTACCCCCGAAAAAAGGGTTTTTTTTTTACCATATGTCAAATGTCGGTGTGCATGGTGAAAAGGGAGTACCAACGCATTGCACGTGTCACATATCATGAACTCATGATGAGAGCAAGAGAGAAAATTGTCTTCTCCTTTTGAGCATAATTGGAGACTAATGTGCCTTCGATAAATTTGAAATATAAAATTTAAATTTATTAAATTTATTAAATTATTAAATTATTAAATATCAAATCAAATATATTTGAGTGCATATCACATTCAATGATAAAGTAAATAATTTATCATTTAATTTTGAAAGTAAGTTTTGTTTAAAAAATTCAGTGTCACTTAATTCATTCAAATGGTTAATTTTTTATTATCAAACGCGTCTGAATACGTTAAGATATGAATCCATTAAGTTTAAGTATTGAATTTGATTATCAAACAGGTTGAAAAAGAGCCAAGCACGATAACAATTAATCTTTAACTTTTCAAACAAGTTTATCTTATCGCTATTCTATGATGATAATCTAACGAGAATCATATTTAACGTCGTAGCACCAAAATCTTGTTAGTTCTTCAGCGGAATATTTCTACAAAGAAAACCACAACTGCCTTTTGTCTTACTTCCGTGGCTCACTTTTGATTAGTAGTGCTAACTGAAGCCAAGAAATAAGCGCCTTAGAATTCCTTTTTCAAATCGAGAATTATAAAAGAAATCTTCACATTCACAATAACCCACATTCTAGTAATCTTGACTAAATATATCCTATTGTAGTCATAGGTTGTATCTAATTTAAAATTGCAAGCTTGTTAGGTGTGAAGGCTGGTAGGAGTCACCGCCCTCAAATTCTAAAAAAATTAAGTTTTTCTTTCTTAGAAAATTAAAGATTTTCAAGAAGATTCTTTTTTAAAAAATAATAAATTTGCGCTTTTGTCCCACAAACACTTAAAAATATTATATATTGTATACTTAAGTTTTAGAGGGGTATGTATCAAAGTTTAGCCCTTGAAGTAATTTTTCTAATTTCGTTTATACTTATTAAGTCATTCGCATATAAGGTTGTCACGTCTAAGTGCAATTCTTGTTGACGCAGGCCAGTTATGATTAAGTTAATGGAAAATGTTCATAGTTGTTTTTATAGAAAAAGACTAAACCAAATTTTTTAGTAAAGCATTTGCAGAAGTGTCAATAGAGCTAGGCTTTGGTTGATTGAGGGATGAACTAGTTAAGGGTCAAACTTATGTACTAAACACCATAATGCTTTTCTTGTGGAGCTACAAAAACTTAAAAGGATAACAAGAAGTGTTCTGAATTTCTAATGCATGATGTCCAACTTAGCTAACCTTCTTTTTTGGAACCCTGGATTGTCATTTTTGCTCTCCTACGTTTTCTATGAGCAAATTTTTCATTCATCTTTTTTATTTCATAGATATCAAATCATTACAATATATTTTTTTATAAAAATTTTAAAAAATAATAATATATTATAAAAATTTGATATATATAAAATAAAAAATAATTAAAAAATATGCACGCAGAAAAAACTTAAAAATTTTTTAATACATGATGTTATCATGCAATATAATTTATACGTGGTAGTGTTCAAAGTCAAAGACACTGCACAGTAATTGAGAATCATAACAACAGAGCTACAAGTTTTGGTCAACGAGAATGGCAGCATAAAATTTCCACGCTGCCGACACCATGTTGCATTTGCTCAGGGTGTAGGCTGTAGCTGATTTACTTTACCTTATTCTCACTCACTAATTTCCCTATCGCTCCATCCGATGTCAATCAATCAGATCACATTTGGCTCCCCATGATTAACTTTACGAAATTAAAACCCTTTGAAGTTCGAAAAAGGAAAAGGTTAAACATCAACTTTTGGGGTTCAGAAATGGTACTTGTAAAAATTAACCAATTGTAAATTTCAAACAGTGCCCAAGTTCAGAGAAACGCACTTGTAAGTCATATGAATTTTCTTCAGCCATTTGCTTATCTCAATTTCTCTCTTCTTTTGGATTAACAAAACCCTCTTTACATAACGGTATACGATGCATCTACAAGTTTGAGTTTTTCGTTTGCGCCATGCGCCATGAAACCTGGTTTTGTGCATGCTGATCAGGTCCCAGAAGCTGTAAGAATTTATAGTTTCATTCAGAGCATTGAATTGAAACTTCTTGCTGCTGCATCCAACTTTGGACCACGTTGATTAAGAAGCAAGCACAACTATACATCATTCCTTCTTTTGCTAATCAAAGGAAAAAAAAAAAAAAATTTCAAGATGACCAATGATGAGTGATATAGAATATTCTCCTAAAATATTCTCTTTACTTCCTAGGCGCCATGGTAAAAGCTAAAACTGCTTGTAAAATTTGCGATGGAAGCATCACTTTAGAACTGCATGAAAACATGGGGGAAGAAAAGGAAAACGTGTCATGCACTATTTTCTTCACAGCCCTTTCACTTCGGAGCAAGTGCGAATATTCATTCAAATTGTCGGCTTTCTTTTAGAAGACTTCTGATTGCGCATAATGCGGAAGACTAATACACTTTCTAAGATATGTTACTAGTATAATTTAATTACTCACAAGAAACCTAGAAACACTCCCCCCCACCAATCTTCATATTCTAGTTGCATTAGGTCAAATTAATTCATTAATTACACATCAAGATAACTTAAACGTAGTTAGACAACCGGGCATAATTAAGTAGACTAGATGGTGTGTTGTTAGTTTTATGGAAGAAGCAATGGTAAAACTTGTCCAGTTTGATGAGATAAAATAAGTGTTGTGATTAGGTTGGATTGATGAAGGTTGATTAAATAGGGCTCTATTCACGAGAAGACATCTAAACACATATTAGTAGTATTAGTTATGAACACTAATCGAAGTATATGAAGTTGAGGAGCATATGCTGTCACATGTGTTATTGGTAATTGACAGTATGGCTAACCATGAATTAATGCGACCAAATCGAAGAACAAATATTTAAAACCAAATTCTATTTACAAATATCAAAAGATTTTTTTTTTTTCATTTGCTAAAGTAAAATGATTTAATTTCTAGTTGTCATCTTATCTAGAGGATGATGATGATTAAACTTACAGACAGAGTTAATGATCATTTCGTACTTTTATCATGTAAGGTCGAAAGAAATGCAGGCACCAATTCTGAATAGAAGTTCCTAGTGCTCCGCTTTAACTTTTCACGACAAAGTTTTCTTGCATTGAAACAAATAATGGACATAAAGTGGAAGGATCTTCCTCCAAGCATCCTTATGCTCTACTCCACTTCCATAGCTTTTTTTTTCCCCCTTCCTTTTTGAGTATTACATAGGGATCCATTCAATTAATTATTTGATACCCATCAACTATCTTCTTTGTATTAGCACTTTAACACCCTCTTATTCCTAATTGATATGCTTGATTTCTGCGGCAACAACTTCTTTTGTGGAAAAAGGTGTTACTTCACGTACAACTTCTAGGTTCTAATTCCTCTCTCTCTTTACTGCGTCTTAAATCACATTTTTCTCATACTAAAATTTTTTTTTTAAAAAAAAGAGATTATATTTCTATGACAAGGTAAGACCAAAGTAATTATAGAAAAGCAAAAGCATCTTTCGTGGTTGAAAATCATACAAGCCAGATATTAAGGGCTTTTATTGTTCGTGTTAGAACAAGAGTTGCACTCTCACCTATCCTTTTTTTTTTTTCACTCCGGTCTTTCCCATTTTTATTGACAAAAATGGAAAGAAATCTCATTTCAGTACCATTGAATTTACAGTTTACAGTAATATCCATATGATTCTCTAATCATGAGTATGATTTGATCTACACCAAATAAATAGTTCTCTTTTTTAATGGAAGTATATATTGCACCATCCAGATCCTGTTTCCTTAAAGACAAAAGCACAAGAAGCTTGATTTGGGCTTATGATAGAACCAATTTTCATGTGCTCCACTTTCGCAGTTGATTGCCATAACTTTTTCTTTTGTCGATTCCTTTCTTTGGGCTTATATCTAACAGACTTACAGTGCCAAGAGAACCTAATTGCCTCGACAAGAGCAGATGCTGCTGTGACTCCTTACTAACAAAATAGACCACATGTTAATCTACTCATTATCCTTCATTCATTTTGTTCTGAAACAAAACAGAACCAGAAAGGACAGTAGAACACCTTACACTTGTTAGAACGGAATTCTCCAATTGCAGAGACAAGAATACGATGTGAAGATTGCAGCAGCCAAAATCTTGCATCTGCCACTGTGTAGAATGTGTTGTTTCTAAGAGGAACAAAGAAAGCTATGTTCCACTAAGTAATCCACATCAGTTGACAACAAACATGTGTATGTGTAAACAGAAAGCTTTCAATACATTTTGTTACAGCAATAATGGTTGAAATTTGGAGGATAGCAGGATGTGGTAACGAAATGCAAGAAACTAAATACTGGCTCTTTTGTAAAGGACCAATTTCAAGTAGGCCCTATGTTAATAAGAACTTGTACCAAAATCATTCCGTTTGCACATGCCATTGAGTCAGTTAGTTGAGTCTCTCAGCTACCACAATGGGAGAGCAAAGTTCACAATGCAGTAGAATTATAATGGCATGATACTGCACTTTCAATGCTACTTTTGCTTGAACAGTGAGTCACATGTAGACACCTAAATTAGAAAGCTTTTTTTTAACTAGGCTGCCCTCATTGCATCAATCATGAATTATTATTTTTTTTTTTTGTTAAAAAAAGTGAGAGGATGAAAAGAGAAACTTGTGGATGAATGCAAGGGATTCTTGTGGAATACTAAATTACAAAACTTGGATTTTTCGAGTTTTTGCAAAATATATATTTTTTTTTCTTCGACACATTTTTCAATTAATTTTTTTCCTTATACGCATCACATCGCTACAGTATATTTTTCCACTAAAAAACTTCCAATCCAAACAGTAACCATTTCTATTGCTTTATTTGGTGCAATGAAGATGGTCTATTCTTAACAGAGAATTACTCCCATTAGACTTCACATTCTTTTTTTAAAATGGTGAAGGAATAATAGGATAACTACACAGAAACAGATGCCAAGATCGGAAGATATCCATCCTATTGTTTACGTACTTTATCTAGCTGCTAAATTCTCTGTTCTGCCTTAAAAAAAAGACAAATTTGCATGGCTGTATTATGTGTAGCCTCAAATTGATTGCTGACATAGCCATTTGTGTCTATTACTGGTAAAAGTTAAAACCATCCCCTTATGGTCCATTTTCCCATTTAGTTAATTTCAGTACGGGGCGTTAGGGCTGCTTCTTTTTGCCCAGCGAATCCCAGCGTTTCTTACCACGATTATTATTATTATTATTAGTGGGCTTAGCCCATTAAGATAAGATTTCAAGAGTCAAAGACAAGACCCACCAACAATCAGATGTCGATGGAAGATCCAGTAGCTACGTGAGCCTTTAACAAGTCCCAAGTCTACATACCAGCTGTGGCTCGATCTGTAGACTATGGCACCATCTCGGGTGTCGGGAGCATTCTTATTTTTTTTTTTGGTTGCCTGCCACGGTATCCAGAGCTTTGCCCTGACTAATCCGTTGGTCGACCCGGGAGCATTCTTATTGATTGGCCATTATATGAAATATATATATATATATATATATATATATATAGATATAGATATAGATAAAGAGGAATTGAAATTTTTCTTAAATACATAACATCATACAACTTTTCCTTTTGTTTTTAATCTTCCCCCACCCACTCCCTTATTCCCTTGCTACCCCAAACTTGCCTGTCAGAATTTGAATCCTAATCTACGAGATGAAAGTACAATTTCCTGACCACGATCAATCGTTTAACATCTTACAATTGGCTACACTACAAACTTATCCTCACGACTTTATTTTTTAAATTTGAGAGTTCTCTTAAACCTTCAGGGAGAGCCTTAGCCAATAGCACTTTACCTACCTAGTTCACTCATAGTGACAAAAGAGAAAAAATTACTTTAGAAAGGCGAGTAAATTATGATGCACAAAAAACTGCTGAATTTTCAATGATATAAGTTGATTTGGGAGTTTAGGATTAAAAAGCAAAAGAAGAGGAAACTTGAGTTATGAAAGAAAAGACAAAGAAGAGAAGTGGGTTCATTGGTGTTTGGGACTTTAGGAAAGAAATCAATTGATTTTAAATATACATGCCAATAAAATTTTGCTTAGTAGTTTTGCGGACAGAATCGGTATTTTTCTTTTTCTAATAATTGTAAGGCTTTCTCCAACTTTCCGTCCAAATCAACCCATAAATGAGCAGAAAACTGTTTTCTAACATCAGCGTCAAAATTCGTCCCTCCAAATCTAAACCAGGCCACATCTGTTCTTTTTTGTCACGCCAATGCAATTCATGCACATTACATAGCGTAGAGAAGTTCTACCCAAATGGAACGAAAAAGAATAGCAACTCTCATCAAAAAAGATATAGTAAAAGACATTTTTTTTCCCTTAAATTATAATATGATCAGCCATTATAATGAAAGCCCAAGCTCCTAGTACCTCTCAGCTGCGTAGTTCATGATGTTTCAAAGAATTGATGAAAGGCCTTCAAAGCTCATATGATATAAGATTTCTCCTAACTTCCTCTTCCTTTTGAGCTCTCTAATACGTAATTCGTCTATAGAAAGTAGAAAGGTTTTATGGACTAAACAGATGGATGATTATTTAGAATTCTCGATGGCTTGGGAGTCTCTACCATTTTTGTGGGACCAAGGGCAGGAACGGTACAACCGTTCCTAAAGATTATGTGGATTTTGCATACGACATAATTCTGTTTGTACATGATGTAACTTACTTTTAACAATGTATAATTTTAGAACAAAATTTTATAAATCTCACACATATTATTAAAAATGAGATACAAGATAAAATATGGACCGTATGACTTTTTTTGATCAACTCCCTTTCATAACTCACAGTTTTTTGTATGAGTGTTTCGATAAATGGACTCTGCGAAGACACTTCAAAAGCCGGCAACTTTTGAAGTGCTCCGCAGCACTTAACTACTAAACCCCCCAAACCCCCCCAAGCGATGTGGGAACTTAACCCCACAGGGTGCCCCGCTGCTAAGAGATAAAGACCCCCCAGACTCCCCGAGACAGGTTTTTCCCTTTCATAACTCACAGTTTTTTGTATGAGTGTTTCGATAAATGGACTCTGCGAAGACACTTCAAAAGCCGGCAACTTTTGAAGTGCTCCGCAGCACTTAACTACTAAACCCCCCAAACCCCCCCAAGCGATGTGGGAACTTAACCCCACAGGGTAAAGGACTGACATCCTACATCGTGTCAGTCCTTTGTCAGTCCTTTGGGGTAAAGGACTGACACGATGTAGGATGCCTTGGTTCTTCATGGGATATCTCCTTTACCCCTTGAAAGGACTGACACGATCCTTTTCGGGGATCTGTAATGTAATCCAAAGGAAAGTTAATTATAGTAAACCCCATGAAGTTTTGGTGGAGTTGCACTTTGCCGCTCACAGTTTTTTCAATTAGGCATTTTGGCCCTGTTTCATGTTTTTTTATCAAATACTCTTGACCCATGGAAAAAATTCTTCACTCTTGCCTCATTTTTCATTCTTCCATTTGTTTTCTTTTTTGTTGCTCATCCAATTTATATCTATCCCTCTTACTTTTTTTTTTACCGCACATTTTATCTCCACTGAATTTTAATTTTCTCTCTACACATTTTACTTTCTTGTTTTGTCCTTTATGCACCTCTTAAAGAAAATATTGAAAATGAAGTTTAGCATTACTTAAAAATCATATCTCCTTTAGTTACTTAGGTGTACCAGCCTATGTATTAGCTCAACCTATATTTACCTAGATATATATAGGTTTTGTTAATATACCTAGGTATTCCAATACCTAGTTATTGGAATAATTTACTTTCCTCTTTTGATTAACTATTCCTTTTGGAAATTGAAATTTAGTAAACTAATACATTTTTATTATGTAAATTACTAAGGCAACCGCATTTTATAAAATGACAAACATAACCTTTGTTTATAATTTAGTGATGTAATATTTTTTGGATTAATCATTACACTAATAGCGTGCATTAGTGCATTGAGATACATTTTACATCATCCAACTTGAATCTAAGCTCCACATTTTGCATATATTGCATGTATAAACCTACTAGTTTATATATATAAATAGTGTAGAAAATATTTACCCATGTATTTTTGAATGAATCTTTTATATACCGTTAGTATAAACTCATTTTACACTAACGGTTCAGTATTATATGCCAACTCATTAATGAAGGTGCATAACTTGCTAGGTAAGTAATTTTAGCTTCTTTCATTAATGAATTTTTCTTTTTTTGTATTTGGATAGGAGATTATTTAGGATAAATTTTTGAAAAAAATACTGTAATTTTTTTTAATGTAATATATGTAAGATAAAAAAGTGATTGAAAATGTATTTATGATACAAATAGATAAATTTTTAAAATATTAAATTACATAGAAATCAATTAAACAGACTTTAATACAAATAAAAAATCAACAGTTTAATACAAATTAGAGTTTTATCTCAACTAAAACTATGAAAACTCATGAAACTGAAGAATCAATTTCGAGAAAAACTGACAAGTCTATCCATCCATTGCCTTTGTTTTCATGCTTTTGCTTGCTAAATGTATTTACTTTTCCACTTTCTGCAATCTCTTCCCGCTTATCTTGCATGGTGATTTGAAGTGAAAATCACTTATCCCAATTCAAATCTCAAAATTCATGCCATTATTTTCCCTATATGATCCATGATTTTATGCCTCTCTATATCCAAAAAATTTTTCCAAAATTTTCTTAGTTTACATTAGTTTCTCCATATTGATTAAAAAAAATCTTTTAGCCTTATTTTAATTACAAAATGATGATGGTTGAGATCTATTGGTGGTTTGGAGAATGCAAAAGTCAAATAGAAAATGTAGATGCCAGAAGGTAGGAAATCAGAAGAGAAGAACACATCTTTTGTAGAATTATTGATGAAATATACTAGGTTTATTTTTAGGATTAGTTTAGTAAAATAAAATGATTTTGATGAAATAGTAAATTTGCTACAACATTTATCTAAAGTTAGTTACAGTGACGGTATATATAAAATTTACTCTATATTTTTTAGCATTATATATTTGGAAAACTAAATTCAAAAATCTTCTCACTTTATATGACTAAATTGAAGTCTTTAATTCAAATTGAGATTTTGTATTAGGGACCAAATTGATACTTTTAGAGTATTTCAAAGGACCAAATTGAAACTTTTGCAATTTGATTAATTAAATTGAGATTTTGGGGTTCAAAGGATTAAATGAAATTTACCAATAGCCAAACTTGGCTAGATACTTTATTTAATAGTCATATTATGTGGGCCCAAACTTTTATTAATGTAGGACAGAGCACCCGATTTCTTAGTTTGTGAATTTGTTCTATTTAATACCACACATGAAGCTGAGTTTGCTGTGTTGTTTAGTTTCTAGTGTTTGATAATGCCTTTACCGCAAAATATTAGAAACTACTACACCATTTTGTAGAATTGTCCATAAACAGATTGGCTGGAACTTTTTATCTAAGAAATTATATTGTGCTCCGTTTGGATTGATCTATTTTTTAAAAATAAAATTTTTAAATATAATATTACAGTAATATATAAATAAAAATAATTAAAAAAATCTCATCATCCATATTATAATATGTCAAATATTTCAAAAAATATTTATATTAAAATCCCCAAAAAATAGTTAATACAAAGTGATTTATAGGCTGGCGTCCGGTGGCCGACGTTTTAATCATTGCCAACAATCTGAACAGTCAAAGAAAGTTGGACGCTGGCAGGTCCCCAGATGAGATGAGACGACGGCTGGTTTGCTTTTATTTGATCCAACACATTGACGAGACGGTAAAATGTTCATTAATTGCAGGAAACAGTTGGAGGAAACAAAACACTCCAAGCCACAAGGATCATCTTCCATGACAGCAGCAGTATCTTCCGATGAGGAATCAAATTGATACAAGTTCAAATACAAAAATAAGTACAAATATCAAAGTCACACCTTTATTACAGTACATACAAGTAGGTCTTACGATCATCAATGTAGGCTGATGGATATCAACATCATGTAATCGGAAGAATCTCCGCCGGTTTAACTTCTGTCCAATTCTATCTAGTTATGTAATTCATACACTCTTTGGCGTGAAATGATGCAATTTGGTTACATACATAAATTTTGTCGGTTCATGCAACTAATTCATGATTACATTAAAATTGTATGAATTTACATAAAAAAAATTATAAGAATTGGATCAGAATTTTTTTTTTTTTTTTTGTCAGCAACGATACATGTGTATAATCTACTCTATCCTAATCTAGGGGGAGGGGGAGCCTAAGGAGGCTGTTGTAGGAGCTAGTGGGTATACAGACTCAACTAGACCAAGGAAGTGCTATGGCACAACCCTTAGATTTTTTTCGCTGCTGGTGAGGGTTCACACAGCCCAAGGAGGGACTTAATCCCTCCCAGGTGGCCACTGAGCCATTGGCCCAGTGGTTAATTGGATCAGAATAGAATGAACTGAAGAGGCGCTTGATCTAGAGAAAGCTCCAAGGCTAGTAATATTGATCATGCATCACAAATACGTGATTAAAGATCCATAAAACATGTTTTTTTATGTTTCTTTTTCTTTATTTTTTTAAAAAAATCTTTCTTGGGATGGGTTTGGGAACACTGCACGGCTGGAAATTATATTGACTAGAACGAAAGTTTAACACCAAATAAATTGATCAATCAACACAACAAGCTCCCGGATACAACACAACAAGCGCAGTGGGATTAGTCGGGCCCGGAATATTACTCTGTTGAATTCCGAATAATCATCAGATACTCACTGTGTCCGAAAAAAAAACACACACACACACACACACACACACACAACAAGCTCAATTAATGTAATTGAGAATATTAAAGAATGCATGATTAACAAGTATTTAATGGACTCTCGTTAAGAGGAGTTTCAAATATTAATTTTTTTAAAAAAATGTAATTAATTTAGAGAGTGTCACAATTTAAAAGGTGCAATAATTGTGAGTGTCTGTATTTATATAATAATAATTTAAGTGTTTTAACAGGTTCCCGTTAAGTCACGTTTGAAAAATCTAATAAAAATAATATGCAAATCAACTTTGCCGGATGCTGGCTGACCAGCTGTTTGCCTTCACACTTACCCTTCAACGGCGAAACGTACTATTCTGCCACTTTTACAATAGTTAGGACAATAGTTAGTAGTATGTATATATATTCATCGGAGAAACCAACTTAATGTGGGATGCAAGTATAGCTCATATTCACCTTTCTGCAACCTTCCCTCAGACCATATACCCGACAATCCATCAAAGCCCATAAAGAGAAAGAGATCATCATCATGGTTTCGTCTCGGAATCCGAGTTCCATAGCATCAGAAAGAGAAGTTGCTGATAATCTTCAACCGACTGGAAATGATCAAAAGCAGGAGCTTGATGCTGGAGCCCTCTTTGTCCTCAAATCTAAAGGTAAGTTGTTCTCTTGCTTGCCACCCTTATCAGAAATTTTTTTTTTTTTTGGTAAATATCAGAATTTTTCATTTGTTCCTCTTTTCTTGCTTTCCTTTCTTTATTTGTTCTTTTCTTCTTGCCCATTTCATTAAAGTCCATCAACGCATATTCACCTTTGACTAAACGCCGTCGATGAAATAGACATGCACGATTGATGATTATCATAATAAATCTTTAAATTTCAAGAAAGAGGTGCTTTTTGGCAGTAAATTTTTTTGTTTTTTTTGCACTTTTAGAACTATCTGTGCTTCTTTAAGATAGGAGATGGTGTTGCTATGAGCTCTTTTCTGCATTAATAATGCAGTAATTCCCACATACAAATACAATGGATCAATACTTTAACAAGTATCCACTTTGTCTTTTTGCTAAAATTGTACAAAAATGGAGAAAAATATTCCACATACCCTAAACTCTCATGGTGCCCCTTATCTAGTTATAGCTCAGGTCCACGATAACAACTTTTATGAATATATGGCCTAATATCGCAGTATTCTTTTTCCATAGAAAAAATGGTCTTCGAGTCGATCTTCCCAACTTATTACAAGCAAGTTTGTCAATTTGGATCATGAAGTGAATGCATTAGCTGTTGAGTTTCCAAGCTTCCATTTTCTTGAAATAATTGCTTGTGTATCATTATTGGGATTTTGACAATAAGCTGATTTTTTTCACATGAAAACTTCTTCTTGGCTGTGTACCAAATATTAGGCTTGAAAATTAGTAGTAGTATACTAGAAGGAATGGGAAGAAAGAACCGGACAGGAGAAGTGTGAGAACGGAAATTGAGATGAGACATGTTTGTTTTGCATTAATTCGTGGCTGGTTTCGAGATTCTATCAGCAATTTTAAAAGAACCAAAATTTTCTATGACCAAGAAATGCACATGTCTTCGGGTATGGTCAACTTGGTAAGCAAATAAATTATATATAGTTTCTTTTCTTTTGCATATCCAACAAATATAATGTTCCTTGAATATAATTTCTCATTACCAATACAAAGGTACATTGAGGATTAATTCATTATTTTATAATTAGCTCACTACTTTTCTTTTTTTTTTAAAAAAAAAAAAATTCAACTTCCAAACTAGACCAAAACTAATATATATATATTCCACAGAAGACATATGTGTTATTTTTCATCTTTTCATTTTTATTCTCCTATAATCAATCTGTAAACTCTTTCTAAATCCAAAAGTATACCTACCTGAATAAGGTTGCTGAATTCAGTGGAAGGTGACATATGTGTTATTGACTCTTGTCTTGTATATGGTGGCTAAAGATAAGAATACTAGTAGTGTGATTCTCAGTTTTTTTTTTTTTTTTTGGTTGGGTGGGGAGCAGGATCGTGGATGCATTGTGGATATCACTTGACAACTTCCATAGTTGCACCTCCACTTCTGAGTCTGCCATTTGCCTTTGCTTCACTTGGATGGGCCGCCGGAGTGATTAGTCTTGTCATCGGAGCTGCTGTCACATTCTACTCCTACAATTTGATATCTCTAGTGCTCGAACACCATGCTCAACTGGGTCACCGGCAACTCAGATTCCGGGACATGGCTACTGATATTTTAGGTAAATTCTCCCCAAACCCCCTCCCCCAACCCCCACAAAAATCTCGGAAAAAAAAAATTAATAGAATTAATTTTTTATGCATTGTCAATATAAGAATTTTATTAACTCTGCACAAATGTATATAAAAATTTTTTGAAAAGTTAGTCCTGATTAAAAATGAAAATTCTGATATGAACCCATTTTGCTGACTTTTTGTTTCACGAGGACATGCAATCTCGCTCCATTATCAGGTATACATATTTATAAGAAAAAATTTGACTAGATCGAGTGTATAAAAGAAGGCCTCAATAATAAGTGATCCCAATCCAATAATAGTTCGATGGACGATGCTAGAGCGTACTTTAGAGTCCAAAACTTTGGTTCAAACTTAGAATTGCTTCTCTTGGTGACTTCATGTTAAAGAGTGCCGTAATGCTCTATTTGTTCTAGTATTTGTTTTCGGTTGACCAGACCCCTAAGCGGTGGTATTGGTGTTGAGAGTTGAAACTGCCATTTGGCCTTTTCGACTCTTATCAATATTTTTGATCGGTGGCCATTATAAAAATTCAAAGAATACCTATTTCTTAATAGTCAAAAGAAAACGCCAGCCATCAAACCACGACCCAACTGACTCACGATACAGGATTTCTGAAGCTGAGAATTCTGCATCGACAATTTCTGTAGCTAGTAAGGAAAATACTAACCCTGCCTCTATAAAGCTGTCGCGAGTCTTTTTCAAGTTTATTTCAACCTAAGTTTTTTTTTTTAAAAAAAATTCTAAATAAATTTATCTGTTCTATTAGGATCACCATTCTTGTCTTGTCTTGTAAATGAAAATTGTACTGGTTTAATTAGTTTTCGTTCATCATAGTAGAGAAGAAAAATAGAACCGCTAATAAATTTATTTTACTTCTAATTCAATTTAGGAAAACCTCTTTTATGTTGAAAATAAAGAGGAAAACCTCTTTTTGATTTTACATGAGAGTTTGAGCGCTACGTTCTGCGGGCGTTCCATTTGGACTGCAACAGTATCAGAATCCTTTTGATCCCTTTATCATTGCCAAAGTCCCACACGTAAGCCCTTCAGCTGTTATTGTCTATGTTGGTCTCATTCATAGATGTCAAAGTTTTCTTTATCCAAGACAAAATAGATGTCACAATTTTGGTAAGAAATCTTGTGATTTTTATTGCGATATTAATAAGGATTTTGTATATGTGACGTGCATTTGAACACGTTAAAATATAAATCATTAGTGTATAAAAGATTATTCCATTAACGATGTTTTTCTTTTTCTTTTTTTTTTTGTGATTGGATTAGTTCTTGGTCAAAACTGAAAAGATAGGTACTTAACTGCATGTGGACACTCAAGAATATTCTAGGATGATTGCACAAGTGAATTTCATTTAGAATTGATGATATTTTCTTTTTCACATTATGTTGTTATACTAGATATTTAACTTCAAATGCAATCGTCTCGTATTTTTCTTCTTACAAGTTACAAATTCAACTTTCAATACGTACAAGTAGGAAAGACCTTCCTACATTTTTTGAGTATATGTCAAAAAAGATTATCAAGAAAGAAAGACTGGACACATCGGCCAAATGACAAGGAAGTTCCTACCGACCTCTTAAATTCTAGAATAATTGCAGATTTTCCTTTCTCGTTCCATGGATTAGTACCTATTCTGCATGACATTGGCTTATTCATAATCCAACCGAATTCTGGCCTTACAAATCCAATTTTGGCAGGACCAAAATGGGGAAAATTTTATGTAGGTCCAGTCCAGTTCTTGGTGTGCTATGGTGCAGTTGTAGCCTCTACTCTTCTGGGAGGGCAGTGCTTGAAGGTCTGTTTCGTTTTAACAATATGTTTCTAACACCACTTTCCTTCAGCCCAAGAAATTTTGAGCAACTGAGCATGAAAATGATGGACGGGGCATACCATAAGAAAGATAATGATAACAATAAACCATACGTTGATGAAGAAGAATACAGATTTACTCAACCTGTCGACTCCTTTTGCAGGCAATCTACGTGTTGGTAAATCCAAATGGAGATATGAAGCTCTATGAATTTGTGATCATATTTGGAGGGCTAATGCTGATTTTAGCTCAGATGCCATCTTTTCATTCGCTTAGGCATATCAATCTGGTCTCTTTAGTACTCTGTCTGGCCTACAGCGCCTGTGCCACTGCAGGCTCTATTTACCTTGGTAAGTACTATTAAGTAATGTCGGTACTGCTAATTGAAACAGCCTTTATTTGATAGAAAGATGGTATATAAACTTTGGCTGCATAATTTTTTCTCAGGAAATTCATCTAAGGGACCAAACAAGAACTACTCCTTGAGTGGTGGTACTGAAACTAAAGTTTTTGGCATCTTCAATTCGCTGGCCATTATTGCCACCACTTATGGAAATGGGATCATTCCAGAAATTCAGGTCCCTTTTCATTCCACTCAAACTTTGACCAAACAAATAAAGATTAAGATAGATGGCTATATGACTTTTTTTTGCAGGATTAAAAGGTTTTCAAGGTATCCATGCAAATGTACAAACTTATTGTATCAATCCTAATGGAACATTTCTGATCATTTATTTACAGGCGACATTAGCACCTCCAGTAAAAGGCAAGATGTTCAAGGGACTCTCTGTTTGTTACAGCGTAGTCACACTGACCTTCTTTACCGTAGGCATTTCTGGCTATTGGGCCTTTGGCAATGAAGCTGAAAGTCTAATCCTAAGCAACTTCTCAGATAATGGAAAAGCTTTGCTGCCCAAGTGGTTCATTTTTATGACCAATACTTTCACCATTCTCCAACTATCAGCTGTTGCTGTGGTAAAGACCAAACACTATTTAACTTTTAGCACATTCTCTCTGAGTAATCAAAACCCAAATATATGAGCAGCCAACCCCAAAAAAAAAAAAAAGAAACAAGATCGTAAAAATTTTGGAATGTAATGTTTATTGTTCATTACATATAAATTTTCTCCTTATACCGTTTAGCTGTCTATATTAGTCAGGAATTTAGGATTTAGAGATGATACTTTGTCTCACTTTTTGAAGCTTTTGACAAATTGAAATCATAAATTCTTTCAGTGACATGAGTTTTTCCTACAAGTTAAAGTGGAGCTTAGGGCACTCTTTCTTACAAGTGTTCTGCATCAAATTGGCATAATAACAACATAGCAAATTATGACTTCTGCCACAGGTGTACTTGCAGCCTACAAATGAAGTTCTTGAAAGTACGTTTGCAGACCCTAAGAGCAGTGAATTCTCTGTTCGAAATATTGTTCCAAGGGTAATATTGCGGTCCATATCAGTTGTTATATCAACTACAATTGCAGCTATGCTTCCATTTTTTGGAGACGTTAATGCTTTGCTTGGAGCTTTTGGTTTCATGCCACTCGATTTTGTCCTTCCTGTTGTCTTCTTCAACTTGACATTCAAGCCATCAAAGAGAAGCCCCATTTTTTGGTTAAATGTCACTATAGCCGTGGTTTTCGGTACTTTGGGGGTCATAGGAGCAGTGGCTGCAGTGAGACAAATTAGTCTTGATGCTAAAAATTACAGGTTATTTGCCAATGTATGATTAGATAACCATGGCTAGAAGCAAATTATACAGCGATCTTATTTTGATGTACCAAAAGCTTTCACCTGTCACTGTCAAATATCTATTAGCTATAGCACATTTTTTATCATTTTTTCGACAAATAAAGTACAATTGCTTGTATCCGATGAGATATTCAGGCAAAACTGACCTATTTGATTAGTGAATTCATGGTTGCCACCATGGCTAGCAGCAAATTATACAGCGTTCTTATTTTGATATACCAAAAGCATTCACCTGTAACGTATGTATTAGCTATAGCACTCTTTTTTGTTTTTTTTTTGGTTGACATAGAAAGTACAGCAACTTGTATCTGATAAGATATTTAAACAAAACTGATCGATTTGATTAGTAAATTCAAAGTTGCCAGCCTTAATCAATTAGCCATTTAATGAAATGATCTCACGTTTCACCAGAATCTACCACTCTTTCTTGGTTCAACATAAAAAGAGTAACCCTCTGTTCAGTGTCTACAGCTCCTAGAGCTAGCTAACAAAAAGTGCTATTCAACACCTACAAAATCCCTCAAAAAACTATGGACCGCTCCATCAATCAGCCAAATGAAGGCAAGGATCTTGAAATTATTAAATTACTTGGGCTGTTGCTTCTTTACTCAGAAGAAAAGTTCAAACAATGAGAAACTATAGATGGTAACACGTCATTCAACTTCATCCAAATGTCCGAAGAGTTCTTGCCAATGAATTGCAGCTTCTTCAGGTGACCGAAGGGACCATATATGATTGTTGGCCTGCTCACGTTTCTCGAGGATTTCCTGCATTTAGAAGACTAAATTGGTAATCGGTTGAAAAGCATAAAACAGAAGCACTATGGAATATAATCCGACTTTTCATACTCCTTCCAAAAAGAAAAGTCATCTAAGAATAATCTGAAGGTCATGAAGTAATAAGAGGGAAACAATAGCAGGATCAAATCCCAAGTACAAGCATTAATGACAACAGTGTCTGGCGAATTGTTTTCCAGATGTTCCTCTGAACATGATGACAGCTGATTTAATAAATAAGCAGAAAAAGAATCCACCATTTTCCAGAGTGGTCATGTGCATTGATAAATTTATAGTTTTTGCTTCTAGGCACCAACTTCAGAAGCAATGCCACACCATGTTATTTGAACACAGCACTTATTGAATATGCTTTTGATTTTTTTTTTAGCCAAAATTAACCACCAATGGATTGTAGTTAAAATACCACAAAGATGGCTAAGGAGAAACGGAATGCTAAGACGCTGGCTTTTACGTATCACAACTTACTGTACTGTCACACCCAGTTAGAGAAACTACACTTGCATATCAGTCAGGAACTATTAACTTCTTAGCTGGTAAAAGATCCAAAAATGCAATAAGGCAATGACAATTTGGAAACAGTAGGGAAAACAAGCATCCCTCAATGCACCTATATGGCATAAATCTTCAACAAATGCTCTCAGTATTGAAACAACATGCCATGGTACCGATCTTAAACTAGTCCAGTGAAGCACAACTTTTGGATTTATTGTCTCATGCACATTGCAGCAAATAAACAAAGCAAAATGACCGAGTTGGCTGTTATTTTCTGTAGGGGCAATCCAAATCTTTTTAAGATTTATTTCAAGAAATAGCAAATCATCATTTAATTTCTGTGCAGTACCAAACAGTAATTAATAGGTCAAAGAATAATCCGACAAACCCCACAATTAATAAAATGTTTTTACCTTAAACTTACTGCAACCTTTATTTAGGAACTCAGACTTCCTATTTAAAAAGTGGCAATCCAAATGTAGTCAAGAAGAAATTTAAGGACGAAATAGAGTTGATTCCTCTTTTAGCTACATATGATGCTCAGAAGTACTTGGAAACTTAACTTTCTCATGGTCTTGATTGTTTGTCCCATAAAATTAAAAACCGGTAGGTCCAAAATACGGTAGTTGATTATCATTCCAAGCATAATCATGGGGATCAAAATTGCACCAATTATTTTCTCTGATAATAGTATTTTAACTGTCCAAGTTACTTTCTCAACACTAAATGCTGGGGTTTTTTGGATACGAAATCTATCACCTAGATATGAACATTTAAGCACTGGATATGTTTAGTATTTGCTTGGGGCTAACCAGGGATCTAGTTCCCCTACTTAATGGGGGAAATTACACGAACTCTGAGAATAACACGTAGTTGTCTTTTACTGTTCTTACTGCAGTTTGTTATGTTCTGTAGCACAACTACTCTCAGTTCTAGCCAAAACCTTCAGAATCCAAATGTCATGTTCAAAGTATTGTCTAATTAGTTCATAGTTAAAACAATACAACAGCCTAGTTCAAACAAAAAACCAGGAACCCGCATCTGCTTTAAGGGTATATTACCCTCTAATGACGTAGAAAGGAAGTTTAGAAGCCAAATCAAGCTTGACATGAGGAAAACATTTGATAAATAGAAGAAAATAATCAGCTTTGTCCCTGGCCATTTAAATTAGAACAGCCTATGCCTATGCCTTTCAAGATGCTGTTAATCAATGCATTTTCAGTTTTACATCAAGCTATGACAATGGCCTTTCACCAATTGAGGAAGAGGGTCCTTGTGATTTGCACAATAAAAATAAATTATACAGACCTCCAGCTCAGAAGGTCTCTTGGTTTTGAGGTTTAGACAATCAAATAGAGCATTCCACTTTGCGGAACAATTATCCAGCCAACCCATCCGATAGTATTGCTGCATCTGATGTACAGGTGCTGCAAATCACAATTTTTTACCACTCAGTCCAACGAGTCAACCACCCAAAATAAATAGAAATAGAAATAGAAATAAAACTGCTGTTCAGATTGTCGAGTTGAATACAACGAGAAGCAAGAAAGAATTGTAGAAAGACATCTCTATATCTGAAAGGCATGATGATGATAAACCTTTACGTAAAATCAGACAGATAATTTTAGAATCTGGAATATTTCTGGGCTACAATAGAATTTAATTGATACTGTAAATACCAATTAATGCTCTCAAGAATTTAGGTCCACGGAAACATATAATCAGCAAACTATAAATTACCAACTTTAATTCTGTGAAATGAGGATGAAAAGTCAATGATAAAGTGAGTAGGGCAAAGAGAGAGAAGGGAGAGCGGGTGTACAATAGCAAAACCAGAGCGCATCGAAGTAGGTGGAGCACGACAACTTCCGGCGCGGTGCTGTGGCGTCGGCTACCTCCGAGCTCATCTTCACCTTAATTAGTGGAGTACTACTCTGAAACTGCCCTTCCACCTATGAGCATGTGTATTATGTACTATTACGCAGGCAGTGGATTCCTCTTTCTTTTTCTTTTTCTTTTTTTTAGGCGAAAAATACACGTTAACTTCACATTCTTCCGTCTCTCGATTTACCATATAAACTGTTGATGACAAATCTCTCAAAATAATGTTGAAAAAAATATATCGCAAAAACGGCGACGGGCTAATTTGTTAAATAGCATCTAATCTCAAGAGTGAAATAAATGGGCACACTTATATAGGACTAAATAAGTATTAGTATATGTTAAGCTAAATCCAACTACAAAGTGGAACATAATTTAAATCCAACTTCTTCAAGATTTCGAGCTAAAAAGTGGACTAAATAAGTACCAAGAAGCTAAATCCAACTAAAAAGTGGAAAAAAAAAATCTTTGTTCTATCTTAATTTTGAACACAACTTCTTCAAGATTTCGATATAGCCTTCCATGTAAGGTTACAAATCAACATTTTTCTACAAAAATCAGGTGGAGATGGTAAATCGGACGTAATTTCCATAAAGATGAAGTTGGTTTTACTAAGAGTTATAATCATTTTACAAGTTTGGCCAAATTTTGAATTTTGCCAATAACACAAGATACAACACCGATGCAGCTACAACAATCATCAGCTTCTGAGTCCTGACCACTGACCACTGACCAGTGTCTCCAATATGGGCCCTTAGTAGAAAATTCCTAAATCCCGCATAATTACCTATGAAACGAATACAAACAAGTCACCAACTCAACCTTGAGTAATTTCAGATCATAGCTCTAAGAACTGCAGAGAAATGATGGAGCTATGTGATTGACATTCATAGCAGCATCCGTTCCATTTATCTCTTTCTCAACAGCTATAACTTGGGCTTCAATTCAGTCTTATAGGTCAAGAGCGAAAGTGGCGAGGAGATAAATGAAATCCAATGCACTTCTTGAGGTACTGCAACTCCGAGAGAACCAGGAATTTGAGTTTGACTCTGTCGGAGGCAAAGACTTGTTGACACAACGTAGCAGCAGGCTAGTCTGCTTTAAGCGAAAAGCATCTTAAGCTCCTCGATGCGCGCTGATCTAACTTCTTGGTCAGTCAAAGCACCAGAAATCATCCGTTGTTTGCGTGCTTGCACTGCTTCCATTTTTTCTTCTACGGTTCCCTGCCACCAAGATAGTCCACGTGAGTATTCGCCACAGTTCAGTTATACCAACAATTCTACCGAGTACCAATAAAGGTTAATCACATTCATGTCTAATCCAAAGTACAGGGTCCAGCCACATATCTAGTGTCAACAAGAGAATAAGAACGCTACCAAACTAGCAAAATAAGACTTGCAGGACAATTCCAAAAGGATTTTATGATGTACCTTCATGATGAACCTTTTGATCATTACTTTTTCAGTTTGTCCAATGCGATGAATGCGCATTACAGCTTGTTCCTCTACGGCTGGGTTCCACCAGGGATCCTATATAAGTCAAATGTAGGCTTAGTGTATATACAGGGAACAAAAGCCAATTCCAAGTACTACTTTTCTACTATTGAAGTCAGCAGATTTATGAGATTACTGACAAGAAACCGATTTTCCAATTGATGATAGCAAATTTTTTGTTTCCCACTTGCCGATTGAATAAAAAGAACTCATACTAGTGTTTTCATCCATAATTACTTCCGCAAGGCACAACTCAAAGTAAACACTCCTTGACAACATATTCAAGGACAAATGCTCTCCACAAATTTGCAAGACCTTGTACACATGACTACCAGCAAGATACATACCAAGACAAAAGCGTTGGATGCAGCTGTTAAGTTGATCCCAACTCCCCCAGCCTTCAATGACATTAGCAAAACCTGTTTAAGTCAAATTTGAAGAAGTGAGCCCAAAAAACAAATAAATAAATAAAATAAAATCTAGATAGTATGCTCCTCATGCCAAAACCGTGGAGACAAACCATGATGTTATCTTCCTCTGAGAATTGCTTTATTACATTCTCACGTTGTTGCTGGTTAAGGGTCCCATCCAGACGAAGAAATTGAATATCACTCCTAAAAGTAGAAAGGGAGAGGGGAAAGAATTGCAAAAGAAATGAAAGGCAAATAAGGCTTAGAAGAATTAATCAACGGATTGAGACAATAATAGTCACGGATTAATACCATTATGCAACAAAATACAAAAAGCGAAACTTGGCCAACAAATTTCTCAAGAACTCTACACATATACACTAGACGATCAGACAGCTCAAAATTCTTCACATCATGTCATGCTCTTGGTAAAAATCCCCCCCACTCCAACACCCAGACCCAATCTAGCCTGAGAAAATCAAATATAAAGAAACCAAAAATAACCCCTTTTGCTAGATATTAGAGGGCTATGGAATGGTAAACAAGCCAAGCAAATTAACTGAATGGCTAACAAACAGAACGTTACATTCCAGTACTAGAAAACAAATGATGGCAAAACGAAGACAGAAAATGTTACCGAGAAAGAGCAATCTGCAATAGATCAAGAAAGGCAGTCCACTGGCTGAAAACAATGCTCTTGGACCCTGCTAAGCGAAGAATTTCAAGTTCATGCAAAAGAGCAGAAACCTTAGATGATTCGACCCAATTTCTCTCAATATCAATCCGGAAGCGACTCTGAGTAGGAGCTGTGAGAAGTTCTTGCTTGGTAATCATCTTTCTGGAATGTGACAAGCTCCCAACGAATTAGTGTCAGGCAAGAGGATAATGTAGTAAGCTCATACCATGTAAGAGTGTTAGAAGAAATAAAAGGAAAAAGCATGATGGTACCTACAAACAGGACAAAAACCAGAAGTAGAGCTTCGCCAACTTGCTAAGAGGCATTCTCTGCATAGTCTATGAGCACATGGTGTCAATACAGCATCTTCAAAAGCTTCAAGGCATATCGGGCACTCTCCTACTTCCCCTTTTCGTAACTCTTCAACAACCTCCTCAACATAAGCCAGTGATGGTACATCTCTAGCTTGCCCATCCACAATGTCCTGACCAACCTTAAGAAAGCGTCTTGTGAGCTTATTCAGATCAGAGAACTCTTGCGTGTCGCCCCGACTGGACACATAAAACCCATCAAAAATGAATCATTAAAACTAATCTCAGAAAATTCTCACATAAACATGTGTGAGCATGTGCAAGCTTTACAGAACATCTCCCATCACTCAATAGCACATGGTCAAAAGCTCTAAAACATTAGGAGACCATGGCAGTAACCTTTATCCTTAGTCATAAATGACTTATCAATGGGATAATGGGAATCAGATAAAGCTTACTTCTTGTGTAAACAATTTCCAAAAAACTCAGAAAGTTGGAGAGCTAAATCAGGCAGCACTGTGAACATGCTAGATGTGGCTATTAGAGCATTAGGTTGAGTTGCAAAAGATCAGCAGGCTAGTGGGGCTGTCTTAAGCTTTCCATTCAATAGTGAGAGCTGTAGTTGGGGTTTGTCTAGTTTGATTTATGCACAATTCATGGTACCAAAATTTCATTGTTTAACCATAAGATATGTTACTAAAGAAGGGAATACAAGGGAAAATACAAAATATCCTACCTCATCACTAAAAATGGATGGTCACAACATTGACGAAGACGCAAGAGCAACTCCAATATTGAAGCATAATTGTGAAGAACACGTCCTTGCTCGACAAATTTATCAAATTTCACCTTAAGATATGGGACAAAATGGAACATTAGGGAAATGGATACCCCAAAAAAAAAGTGCTTCAGATCAATTAAATACCTTTGATCTTTTAAACAAAGCATCATAAAAATCCCTCTCTGCTTCTGTAAGTTCACAATATATCACTTGAATATCAGCAGGTGGAAGAACCAAAATTGGCCTGCAAACACATAAAAGTACAAGGAATATAGCAAGCAACATAGACAATGGAGGAACATTAGAATTTACGGATTCCTTAGATAACCTTACCTGCCTTCCTTGTCAGTACTAGATTTAGTTCTTCTTAGCATAATTGGCTTTAATATTGATTGGACCAACTTCAAACTACGCGCATCACCCTCCTCAAAAGGTTTCTGAACAAGTTTGTTCCACCTAAATTAAGCATCCATTGGTCAATCCAAGGCAATCTGCTATAAATTTTTGGAAAAAAGGATCACTAGAACACTTTCCAATAGCAGGGCAGCATGCAATCTCTGAAGGGGCAACAGAAACAGGATTTGGTAAAGTCAAAAGATAAAACAGTTCAGCTAGAGCCTAGAGCAACATAACCACAAACTTCACAAAATCAAAAGCATAAAAATAAAGAAAGATCCTATTGTAAGCTAAATTTCAACCATAGCTGGATTAAAGAAAGAAGAATGGTGATAAAAACAATTCCAATGGTGAAACCTAATATCCAAAAAAAGAATGGAAGCTAAACCTCACCATGCCCAGCTTCCCCATGGTTCCACCTTCAAAAATCGAAGAAGACTGTAAAGATCTTCTAGGTTGTTCTGTTGCAAAAGAATTGTATTCAGAAAAAAGAATTAGACTAAAAGGTAAAATCTGAAGATTACTACGAGGTAGATAAGCTCAATTACAATCATCATAAGCTTCTTTCAAAATCTGCATTTAGAGAAAGAACTCTACTGCTCCCAAGCTTAAGGTGCAAAGAAGACTTAATTCAAACTTGTCATAATAAATGTTAGAGTGCTCTTCAATATCTTCAAGCAACAGAGCATACATGAATGCAACATATTTTATTTCAGGCCAAATAATCACCCAATATACCTGGATAGGGGTGCCAGTAAGGCACCATCGACGATCAGCAACAAGCGCAGCTGCAGCCATGGAAATTTGGCTTTTTGAAGACTTTATTGTGTGTGCTTCGTCTAGCACCACTCTAAACCATCTCACTGAGAAGAGTCCCCCAGTGACATCAGCATTCTACAAAGGAAAACCCATTAAATGAGCTTGTCAGATAATTATCCCAGATAAGACAGATTATAATCATGTCAATAGCAGATGAAGGGCAAAAGAGTCAGGCAAAAGGATTTCCAGCAATCTGAGCATAACTTGCAAGTGGTAGATTTCCTTCAGCATAGGAAACTGCAAGTGAAATTTTAGCTACTTCTGTTATGATCAAACGAAGAGATTGTAAAAATACCTCTGCTGAGAACTCTGAGGCTAAAACTCCATAAGTTGTGAGCACAACATCACTTTGGCCTAGAACGAGTGCATCCCTTGATCTGTTCTGCCCATAGTGAATGTAAATCGACAAAGTCCCAGGTTGTGCATGGGTTTCAATTTCTGCCTGTTATCAAGATAACCATTTGTTTCACAGTAAAAAACCTAGCAAACATATTTCACTCTACATGCTACATGTAAATTCACCATTTCATTTGATTTTTCAAACACTGCTTGCAGTCAATGTGTACATACCTTCCACTGACCTATAAGGGTCATTGGACAGATAATAAGGTTTCCACCACATGTGAGAAAGTTTTTTGGCTTCAAAAGCTTTTCGAATCCAGAAATTTTTGCCGCTTTTTTTGCCGTTGGAGATTGATCTGAAATAAGGCTAGCTTCACCATTTCCAGTCAAAGTCTGGGCTGTCAATTGGTTTCCTAATGAACCACCTCTTTCAGAATGTGTTAGAAGAAGAGCTATGGTCATGATAGTTTTCCCAAGCCCCATAGAATCTGCCAGAATCTTCAAATTTTCCTTGATTTAAATGCAATACAGGAAAAACAACTGAATAAAAATTTAAGATGAGATCCAGAATCATACTCCTCCTCTGGCCATCCGAAGAGTGCTTGGAAATTCTGTTGTTGCATCGCCAGAAAATGCATTCAAGTATATAACAAGCCCCCTTCTAGCAAAGAACACACCCAGCTTTAGAAGATGAGTCAAATTATAAGATAATTAGAGAATTTAAGCATTCTCCTGGTCACCAACTCGAAAACAAAGCTTTCTAACTTACTTGTCTGCAAGCCGGTACGCATCCCAACATGGGTGCAACGTTGATGCTGCTTCATCCAGGCAATGGCCCCTCTCAAGTTGAATCATCCAATGAAGAGCCTGCTTCTGATATGGATGAAGTTCACACTGAAGAGTACTTGGAGGTTCCATTTCCTAAAATAAGTGCCAATATAGTTAACATGCAGAGAAATCATATACAACCCCCAGCCCCAAAAAAGACATCAAACTTCACAGAGCACATTCACATGCAAACTGCCTGTAGGCCAGTACCAGTAATTCAGAGTTGTCTGCAACACCAACAATTTTGTCAAGATCATTGTCAGATATTGACTCCTCATTTTCCATCTTACTTCCATCTAGAGTTGATTGGCTCTTGAATTTAGGAATAGGAAACAATGGTGCAGAGACATTAAAGCTGTCCTGTTCAGATTAAATATAGAACTCAAAGGCTTTTTTTCTTATTTTAAAAAACTTAATCCATTTCTGAAGAAACTCGACAGCCAGTAATGTTTAATGTACCTCTAAGTTCAACGGACGCTTCTTCGTATACAAATCGCCTGGAGTGAATTCTGCCTAAAACAGATTAATGACATTAAACAGCTCAAAAACATGACAAAACCACAACATCCATACTCAGCACTTTAACGGTTATTTGGAACTACACACACGAAGTCAAACATGACCAAACTTATTGTTTTTATTACACTCTATATACACACTGAATGATTACACCGTACTAACTCTTAGAGTTGTTTAAAAACAAAACTGCTAAAAGTAAATTGTCACCTTCTGAAAAGGAGAGAGCCCCAGCAATTGGAAAAGCGTTGGCAGAGGATGAATAACTGATTCATCATTTGAGGCTGCTTTCAGTGAAGCCTGATGGCTCTTTTGGAACATGGAACCGTTTATATACACGCTGCATATAATGCAATTAAAAGAAATCAACTGTCACCCTCTATCTACTGCACAACCACATATACAAATTAGTACAATATAAGATATACAGAACCCAATCATCACAACTATACCTGACGGACAGAATAATGCTGTCCATAATTCCTAATACAGGTGGAGCGGATTTACAATGCCCATCAATTCTAACTTTCTTGTCCCTCACAAGTGGTAATAAGCATCGAGCCCATTCATATGGGATGCGGCCAATCTGCTAGCATTATCACAAACATATGTAAAAAATACTATCTTAAAGGTCCAACCAAAGCTGTTTCATTTTTCACGCTTCTCAAACAACTATATTAAACGCCATGCTACTTTCACCAAATTAGACATTTTTCAGCAAATTAAGATCTTACTTATCCTTGCACCACTTTATCATTAAAAAGGGGACAACAGATGCATTTTACAAACACAAAGCATATGACTTTGTCTTCTAATTTTCTTCTTAACAATTCAACTTAGATCAATGAACGATAGTACCTCTCCACAAGCATTCGTGGAAAATCTGACAATTTCAGAAGAAGAAGACACCTGCCGCCCCCGACCACCCCCAGACTTTCCAGGAGAAGGTGAACTCAACTTTCTCTCCACCGGAAATGTGAAAAAAACCTCCTCCCCAGGCTTCAGAGTCCTTCCTTTACACGTCGAAATCCCTGCAACCTCACCACACCCCACGAGCCACCATTCACTCCCCATTGAACTCGAACTCGAACACCCATTGGAGCTCGAACACCTCGCATCCTCAACTTTCCTCTCTCTCTCACTATCCTCTATCCTAGCCTTTACAGCCCCATTTGAAGCCGAAACCCGACACAAATTCTGATTCTTGGCCTTGCTATCATGATCGTCAGTACCATTCACACTGGGATTTGCCACAGTTGCCGGCTCGGGGCTCAAATTTCGATTCAAAGGCTCGGGTTTTTTGGGAATTTCAGGTTTTCTAAAACCGGGAGTGTCAAAAATGATGTTAATTGCAGCCGTGGGATCATTCTTGGCCATGTGCAGGGCTCGAACTATATCCATATTTGAGTATTCAGCGCCTACGATGGATCGAACCATCAAAACCAATTCATCGGTAACTTTACTAATACCCATTTAGGTTTTGCTTGAACTGAAGAGAATAGAAACCCTAGTTGTGATTTGAGAAAATCGAGGCAGCTCTATATCCAAATTTGAATTTGGGAATGGTAGCAATTTTTAAATTTTGTTGGCTTTAGAAGAAGGGGAAAATTTTGAGAAGCCCTAGAATACGGGGTTTTTTAAAAGGGCGCAAAACGGAAAAGTGGCGGGGGTGGTGTTTATATAGTTCAGGAGTATCGGGTACATTCCCAGTTTCCCGCCATCCCAGTCATAAAGAGTACTCTCGTTTTGCTTTTCCGCTGTCTTTTGTTCATGTTCCACTTCTTAGCTTTACTGTCGGTTTGATTAGGTGAAAAAGTGCCGTCTGAACCATTTCAAAGGAAAAAAAGAAGATTCTATAAAAAAAAAAAAGATTCTATAGAACCATTTCAAAGGTTCTATAAACAAAAGCTCGCTACTACTAGCTTTACTGTCCTTTTGTTCGTGTGCTGCTATTAGCTTTAATGCGCATTTGATAGAAAGAGTGCTCATTTAGGAGCTTTGGTTGATTTAGGAGCTTTGGTTGTCCTGTGAGCAAAACTTATCTATTAAAATGTTAAGTGGTATAGAACTTGTGTGTATTTTTTTAAGTACAAAAATTCTAAGTCAACGACTGATTATGATGAATTGTTATTTTAATCAGCAAATTTACTTTAACTATTTTATCTTGTTTTTAAAATCCATCTCTATTTGTTAACCATGTTTAGAATCCTTCCCAATTAAATAAGTTGATACTTTCGACCTAATGCCTTTCAACTTTTGTTTTTTCTCTATTTAATGACTTCCAACCTCTTCTCAATATGTTTCGCATATTTTATTTTTCTAATTAGTGAATTTACTCCTTAATGTTATTTTTTTCCTCCATCTCACTTTTCATCGTTTGCTATTCACCCAGTTTTCTCGAATTCTTAATTTTTTCCCTCTTTAGTAAAGTAAGTGATATTGCTTATTCGTTGGTTTTTTATGTTTCTTTTTTTTTTTAAGTACATTATGCAATATATGTCTATCTATGTGCAATATAGGTATGAAATCAAAGAATTCTAGCTGACCTCATTAGAAAGATCTAAGTGTATTTAGGCGATTTATAAAATTATACTTGATTGAAACACATCCAAATAATTATAGTGGAGGCAGTTTAAAAAAAATGTTGGGAATGAATTAGATCAACATTGAAATATGAAAAATAAGAGTGACTTTATGCAAAGATAATTAAAGAATGAATGGGATTATTCGAAACCAAAATACAAATTTTGGGCAAAACTCAATGGTAATACAATACTGTAAATATTACAAAACAATCATTTTTTACTTTCTTAGGTCGAATTTAGATGTTAGATAAATTATTGAATGTTAGATGAATTATTGGATTGTAGTGTTTCTTTTAATATTTTTCATAACACATTTCATCTTTTCTATTTATTTAATTAAAAGTAATTATTGTCTTTTTCATACATAACAATTTCAAGCTAATTAAATCACAAGTTTTTTTATAATGAAAAGATAGCAGGACAAAATTGTACAATTTATCTTATTAAGCATTTAGTTTTAGATGTTTGTCAAACACTACATATGGATTTAGTATAAGGAATCAAATGTTCATATTTTTTTTTCAACGCTCAAAGTTCAACAAATTAATTGTTTCAGCATTCAATTTTCATAATTTAGATTTAGTTTTATCAAACATGACCTTTGACTATATTCATATTTTTGGGTCAAACAAGACTAAGGATTCGTTTGATAAAACTAAATATGACAATCTAAATCCGTTAAATTATTGAATTGTTAAACATTGAAATCCTAATATATGAGTATAAAAGTGAATAGCTTTTAATTATTTTTTAGAGTGAGTTTCGCCTAGATAATTCAAATCCATTTTATTAATTAAAAATATTATATTTTTTGTTATCAAATATATCTGAACATGCTAAGGCCTAAATCAATTAGATTTAAGTACTAAATTATATTATTAAACAAGTCCCAAACTAGATGCTTATACACAGTACTTGATATACTTATACTACAATTCATTGAGATGCCTACAAAATACATTTGACAAGCTTTCAAATTTTTAAGTATGTATAGTATGACTGTCCACTTCGTGTTCTAATACTAAAAACATTTCACTGACTTGTTATTATTCTAAAAGCTTTATTTCTTTCAGCTAGATCATACACTTCCGATGGGTCTTCGATTTAAAATTTATTTCTTTATGATTATAGGGAAGTTGAACGAGAGCTTCTCTCCTAGAAATCATAGCTAATGAAACAAAGGTCTCAGCCATTCTCGGTGTCCTAGTAATTTTCTATAGATAAATGGTAATTAATATGAAATTAACTTGCAAATAGGTGTTATCAGACACTTTTTCACTATAGGATTATGTGATATTTAGACATTTTAATTATGTGATAGTCGAGTTTTGATTTGACTATGGAAGTCAAAGATATCCATCTTCCCTGCCCTGCGTGACTAGAAGACGAGAAGTTATTTCCCTTTTTGATGTCAAAATTCTCAAGAGTTATTGCCTGGATGTCAAAATTTTCCTTGAATGTATGAGTTTTCTGAGCACGAATTCATCCAGTTTGGCCATCAGATTCTCTTCTTTTTGGATCAGGGCCTTGATGCTGGCATCCACAATAGTCAGTCCATTGGCAGACTCGTTACATTATCGCTCCTTGTGAGTCTTATCCTGAACCCATTGATTATATTCTCGGAGGTCTTCTTGACTTCTTTTAAAGGATTGAGAATGGTAAGGGAGGCCGATTAAGAATTGATAAACAACTCTTCGATCAGCTTTAGTCAGCCCTGATCCATCGGATTTCATGAAAATTTCAAGAGCCGTTTTGAAATCTCCCAGCTCTGGGCCAAAAATTTGATCAATGGGGCTATTGATGACCTTGCTGAGGACCTGTTTCCATTGTTCCAAAGGCAACTCAGCAGTTGATGAGGTTGTTGCCGATGCCTCGGGTGTGGAACCAGGAGGTGGACCGATCACTTGCTGAATTCGTGCCATAATTTCTGTCATCGAGAATGGAGCAGGTGAAGAAGTACCACCATTCAAATCCTACAATGCAAACAAGAGAGAACACAAGCAAATCAACAAGGATCCGAGCATTGTAGTAGTAGAAAAAATAAGAAGGCAAGAATAGATAATATAATACTACTGTTTTGATAATATTTCGAGTTTCTTCAACCAATTCATCATTGGAATCAAAGGAGTCCACAGCAGCAGAACTTTTTTGCGTCATAACTTTCGACCGTTTAGTGGTCACTGGTGGAGTTGCATTTTTCGAAGACCCCATCTCAGTTGTCTTGGAGCGAGCAATTTTGGCCATTTCCTGTTTCTCAGCTTTTCGGCGAAAGAAGGTTTGGGTCTTGACTTCTTTTTTTGATTTCTTTGATGATCGGCTAGTCAAATGTATTGAAACATCAGCAATATTAATGTCATCATCAGAATCCATGTCCTCAATAATAATGGCTTTAGCAACACCTGCGAAGTTGCATTTACAGGAGAAATTCAGATTAGCATCGATTTAAAGAAAAAGAAAGTAGGAAAATGGAAAAGTTACCTATCGGTTCAGGAACATCCCCGACAACTTGAACAATATCCATAGAAAGTCGTCGATCATTTGGATGGGCAAAGTAGTGAGTCCTGGTGACTGGATTCTTATCAGTGCCAGAAGGAAAAGGGGAAAAACAAGGATCGGCAAGAGCAAAATTGGCTGTAGGGATCGGCGGTGGTTTGCGGATGCGGCTTTGATAATAGTCTTGAAAAGAGGGAGCAGTGGCATCTTCAAATTGGTGTGTGTGAAAATACGTTCGCAAGTATCTTATTTTTCGGTTCTCATCCTTTTGGTGATCAATTTCTTCTACCTCCTGAAGTATTTCTTCTCGTCAATAGGGGTTCGAAAGCTATAATATCAGATATTTGTTTACTTTTAGATGAAGTGAGCTGTCTCTTGCGCTTGCTTGTTTCCTGAACCAAAACCAGTAGGAAAAAGAACAAGTGATCGATTTTCTGAACCCGGTAGTTAGTTTTCTGTATAATCAGACCACCATAAAAGTAAAATCAGTGGATGCATCCACCGAGGGGAGGAAAGCAGGGAGTTTCAAGGTTTTGAAGAGTTGGCGTGCTATGGCAGTGCGTTCATCAGCACACATTTTTTTCCATAGACATCGATTCATTCCTGTTGTTTTTCTGGCATAAACCAGGTGGCATCAGTAATAAAAGTCTGCTGTTCTTGGTGTCCTTGTAATTTCCTATAATTTTATACGGTAACCATATGGAACTAAAGAGATCCATTTACCAATCTACAAGAATTCTTGTCTTGCATGGCTACAAGACTGCAAATTATTGCCTTTTTGAATGTCAAAATTCTCAAGAATGCAGAAGTTACAGCCTAGATGTCAAAATTCTCTTTCAATATATGATTTTTTTTAACCTCCCATCTCTCTCCACAAATCTTTATACTCATAACTGTCAAATTCAGGATTTGAATCTTAAACTTGATAGCAAAAAGAACTTAAAAGAACTCTCCCCTTTCCTACCCACTGGCTAATCTGAGTGATTGCTGCATCAAGGTAAAATGTAAAAAAAGGAAATGGGATTACTCACATTGCGCAAGTGCTTTAAACTATGTTGAGGTCAGTAATACATGGCACTGTCAAGCTACTGATGAGCAAAGCTGCAGTGCTAGATTGGAGAAAGATGAGGTCCAAGTCAAAAACAAGCAAACTCTCAACTACATTTTGTCTCGAAAAACTCATGACATGAGATTAGTTACTTTGTTGGAAGACATTCATCAATTAAGATTGTTGTTTCAAATGTGCTCCTTGTATTTAGTTAGTAAAGAACATAATCATATTTGTAGTAGGATTAGCTCATATGCCTTAGGTATAATTCAGATAAGACTGATTGTATAGCTCTATGGAGCCTTTGCTCGCAATTGTACAGTTTTGACAATCTATAAGAATCATTTTGACCAAAAAAAAAGAGTAATACAATGCACATCTGTCTTCATAAGCAAACTTTTTTTTTTTTTTTTGGTCGACACAGTTGGGTATCTGGGCCCATGAACTGGTAATACCGTACGGCCCAACTAATCCCAACTGCGGGCCAGGAGAGACTGCCCAACGTCACCGACCAAGGTCACCCGGGGAATCGATCTCTGGACGTGGCTCTCGCTCAACTGAGCTACAACCACGGGACCGACCCCTGAAGGGCCTTCATAAGCAAACTTATTGTCATTTTTCTTGTAGTATATAGCTGTTCCAAGGCCAAAAATAAAATCCCCTTTTTAATCTTTATTTAAAGGTTCACGACAGTTTAAAATACTTAGTGAAAATCTAATGTCAAATTAACAAGAGTAATCTATTAGCTAAATTAGCAATTTTTGCAAGCAATGGAAGGATTGCATTTAAATTAACTTAATATGCCTGTGAAGGTTCCTTAAAATAAAACCAATGGAAGGGTTGTGATTACTACTTTGCTAGCAAGGCAACTATGAGAATATAGAAAAATTTACCTGCAAGATGTCACCAATCTTAGTAGAGGTTGAATAGTTAGGCAAAAACTTTAAATTACTAAAAATTATATTTTAAGTGTCAAGCAAATGTATTCATTGTGTTTTGTATATCATGCAGCGACTTATAGAATTTGGTTTTGACACTTTGTTCTACATTTTTTGAACTACTTTCACAAATGTAATTATCAATTTCAGAATTTCTCTCTTATTATTCATAGTTCACATGATTGAGAAAATTGAGAAACATCATGACTAACTACTTGAATTTCAATCACTTGTTATGGAATTAAACATCTTTGCAACATGGGTTAGACATTGTCAAATAGTAGAGTTATTATTATTCTCCATATAATATGCAAGTGTTGAATAGATAAAAAAGAATAAGTAATTGGCACAAATGTTAAACTAGATTGAATTAAACAACTTCATGATAGTAAGATTTCAAGAGGATACTTTTAAAACTGAACATAGAAAAACAGCCATAAGTAAGTGAAATGGTATTTTGAAGTTCTTAAAATTAAAACTCAAAAGAAACCCAAAAAAGAAATTCTTGAAAAGAAAAAATGCAAAATCAATAAACCAGGAAAATAAATATAGCCATTTACAATTAACACCCTGCGAATTTAAGGCCTTGCTTGGATTGCTTGTTTCCGTCGGAAAATATTGTCGTTTTCCGTGATCACATTTCCCTATCACCTTTTTTCCTCACATATATCAAATCGCTACAGTAATTTTTCCATGAAAAATGACGGAAAATGCAATCCAAACACAACCTAAGTTAGGTACCCAAAATTTCTAGGAAGTGACCGTTAGTTTAAAAAACATTTTTGCTTTTATAAATTCAAAACAATGAAATTGTTGGCGGGTGACAACTAAATCACCACAGCTCTTCCCGCCAAATTGTTCATATTATTAAGGTTGGTGTCCTGTTCTATGTACCGTGCTATTGGGATTTTATAGTACTAAAACAGTCCACTAAAGCTCACCCACACTCGGAATTTTATTCATTTTAAGCGAGTTGACTCAGCTTGTCCGCGTCAATACGGATATTTTCAGGCACCTAATTCTTAATAATTTCTTCTGGCCTCTTGTCAATATTTGGTGTCTTGTTGAAATTTTTTCAATTGTTCATATTATTATTTTCCCAGCATACGATCTCTGATCCCCAATTACCAATGGAAAAGCACAGATTTGATTTAAAAGAAATTCATAATTTTTAAATTTTATCTATCATTTTCAGAATTACAATTTTAATTGAGTGATATCACTGCTACATATTTGTCATGCTATGGATATTAGGAAAAATTAGTTTTGGAGGAAAATAATAGATAATAAAACATGAAATTGATGCTAACACTTTTTTTTAGTCATCAAAGATGATGTTAATTGTTTACATTTCTATAGAGGAGATAAGTAGGAGATTCCAATTTTAAAATCTTTTACTTACAAAAAAAATAAAAAACTACAATCAAACAAATTAAAAAAATTTCAATCAAACAAATTTAGAATAAACAACATGAATAAACTTTAAATTTATTTATTCCTTAGAGTGAAATTCAATTTGTACTTATCTTATTATCTTCCCTGAGTAACAGTGAATGTATAGCGCAAAAAATTAGATAAAGTATTCATTTACATAAGTGTATAAGTAAAAATTAATTTCTTACATTTTCTTTTAAGATAAGATGAGTAATTCCTTATTTATTTTTATAACCAAAAAAGTAAAAACATGTTAGATATACAACCAGAAATCTAGACCCAGATCTTTTTCAAAAGTACAATTAAGTTCAAACTTTTCTTGAATAGTATATAGTTTTCTTTTAAATTAAATTATAGAAAAAATCGTTGATAATAATGAAATAAATGTATAATGAAAATCCTCGGGACCGACTCAGGCAAGCGAGTCACAACTCACGAGTGGCCAGGTGGGATTCGCCCTGGTTTCCATCAGCCCAGTAGGCAACAGAAATATAAAAGAAAAAATGAAACACAAAATATGGTAGCAAAAATCATCAAATACTACTCAAATACTACTACTACTACTCAATAGACCCCCAGAGAGAGACCCCATCGCCCTCAATCCCCCAATTCACCATTATAATTGAGCACGACTTACCATAAATTACAAGTGTGGTTCAGGTTTTCCTCTATCTTTTAGGGCTCTATCCCGAAATCTCAATGGCGGCGAATCATCTCAGAGCAAAGGTACGATTTCGATTTTCCCATACAACATTTGTGTCAAATCGATTGACTGAAGCTTCAAGATATCCTTAATATTTTTTTTTTGAATTTCTGATTGATGGTTTTAATTTGATTTATTTGCTATGGAATGAAGCCCTAAGCTTCTGAATTTGGATTTGGTTTTTGTTGTTGTTGTTCTTGTGGTTGTATAGGTTTGATTGGAAGCTAGATGGTTTCTGTTTGTTACTGGAAAAAGGGAGGGCACCTCGAAACCCTAGATAGGTTTTGCTGGGATTTGTGGTGGATTCATTTGGGAGTTGGTTTGGATTTGATTGAGGATTGGAAATAAGATGGAGGATGCGGAAGTTAGATTGGAGAGGAAAAGGGGGCGGAAAAGGAAGAGAGTTGATGTTCAGAATGTGGAAATGGATGTAGATGGGAAGAAGAGGGCAGTGGTGACACGGTCGAAGAGGCTGGTGGGGTGTTATGTGAGGAAGGAATTCGAGGGGAGTGGGTTTTATTTGGGGAAGGTTGTTTCATATGATACGGGGTTGTATAGGGTTGATTATGAGGATGGGGATTGTGAGGATTTGGAGAGTGGTGAAGTGAGGAGCTTTTTGATTGATGAGAGTGAAATAGACGGTGAGTGGATGGAGCGCAAAAATAAGTTGGATGCTTTATTGTTGCATAAAGACAAGGATGTAGAGGCGATTAATGAATTGAAAACCGAGAATGTGGTCCCATTAGAGTCTGCAAATGTCGTTGCCAATGCTCAGGTCAAAGAAACGTCTGCAGTTAGCGAGTTGATTAATGCTAATTGTGATGCTGAAATTGAGGGCGTTCAAATTGATTATGATGCTAATGTTGACTCAGTGAGTGATTCCTGTGAGGATGAGGAAATCAGTTCAGAGGTGGAAGTGCCGGTTGTTCCACCACCAGAGTTGCCTCCCTCTTCGTGGAATATTGGGGTTCCAGCAGAGGATGTGTCGCACCTTCTTTCCGTATATAGTTTTCTGCGCTCGTTTAGTATTCAGCTGTTTTTGAGTCCCTTTGGACTGGATGATTTTGTGGGATCACTCAACTGTTCTGCTCCGAACACATTGTTGGACTCTGTCCATGTAGCTCTCATGCGTGTTTTGAGGCATTATTTCGAAAAGCTCTCAGTGGATGGTTCGGAGCTCGCATCAAAGTGCTTGAGGTAATTGAATTTCATCTTTTTCTGAAAAATTAATGGGTTATGAATGTATTTGTTGGTAAGTTATGTACTAGAGGCTACCACTACCGATCTTGTGGCCATCACATACTGATTCAGTTCTTGGTTCCACTGCACAGTCATACCAATACTGATACAGAAATCTAATTTTCCACGTACTAGATTTCCTGATACTTTATATCATCAGCATCCAGTATCATTTACCGCTCTGTTCTGGTAAGCAAGTATTGCCTGATTAGGAGTTGTTAAAAGATGTTGTTATTAATAACCATGAATCCTGTTAGAATTTCCAAGCTAATTGTTGTGCGGTCGTTTTCAGCATTTCTTTGTGCATTGACTATGATAATGGTAAGTTTGAGTTGTGATAGATCTGAGAAATGAAAGCAGTGATCACCACTTTAAGCAATCTTAATTTTCTTATGATGTATGGTAAGATGCAGTTCTTTTATAACATGGCTTATTTAGGTTACTTTTCTTGCTTGCAGAGGCATGGATTGGAGCTTGCTAGATACATTGACCTGGCCTATTTATCTGGTTCACTATTTAATGGTGATGGACTACACAGATGGTCCCGAATGGAAAGGTTTTTTTATCCATGCACTGGAGAGAGAATATTACACTTTATCTGCTGGTAAGAAGCTCTTGATTTTGCAAATCTTGTGTGATGATGTTTTAGATTCTGAGGAATTAAGAGCAGAGATTGACATTCGCGAAGAATCAGAAGGGGGAATAGATCCAGATACGGGAATGGTTGTTGCTCCCGTGGCTGGACCAAGAAGAGTTCATCCTAGAAATTCCAAAACTTCTGCTTGTAAAGGTCAAGAAGCAATGCAAATTATTGCCCAAAGTCGTGAAATGAAGTCATTTTCCAACTCTGGTAATCTGGGGTTGAGTGTTCAGGGACAAGATGGTATTTCGGATATGGATCAGGATGGTAATGGCGATGAATGCCGTCTTTGTGGCATGGATGGGACCTTGCTTTGTTGTGATGGGTGCCCAGCATCTTATCATTCCAGATGCATAGGAGTGTGCAAAGTGTTCATACCAGAAGGGCCATGGTATTGTCCCGAGTGTACAATAGATAAGGTAGGGCCAAGAATCACAAAGGGAACCACATTAAAAGGAGCCGAAGTATTTGGTGTTGATGTCTATTCTCAAGCATTTATCGGTGCTTGTGATCATTTACTTGTGTATGTACTTGTTCCTTATCTGGATTGCTTTTCTTTCGTTTATTTTTAAATGCTAATGAATTTTCTTAAAGCTTCATGTTTATGATTAACATTGAATTCTCAGGCTAAATGCTTCAACAAATTTACATTCCTGCGCAAGATATTACAGTAAAAATGATATTCCATGTGTCCTTCAAGCACTTCTTTCAAGTATGGAGCATATTGTTATGTACAAGGAAATATTCAAGGCTATCATCCAGTATTGGGAAATTCCAGAAGACATCATTTCATTTACTGAAACATCTGAAATTGCTGATCATCAGTTAGCAGAAGAGCATCTTAATTGCACCGTGCCATCATCTGTAATGCCATTGGGCTTGGTAAGTCATAATGTTCCAGAGACACCCCGAAGTGAGGATACTTCAAGCTGTATTTTTGGTGCTAATTCAGGAAACATGAACAAGGCCTCTTTGAGTGCAGTAACATCTGATCATGCTGTTCAACAGGGAAATGGAGATGCATCTATAGAAACAGTTGGCCCTCAAATGAATATCCCTGGGGAGGTTCAAGTGAAATACACTGTGTTTCCAGGTTCTCTTGACCAGGGGACTGTTCAGTCTGATTTCATGTCAAAAGAAAAGTCAGGCCCAGAGACTGCTACATGTATGTCAACAAATATGTTTGGTAATTGCAGGGACTACGTGAGTGGACCTTATGTGACACCTAAACTTGCTGTTGCCTATAAACACATCAAGATCAGGGTTGGTAAAAGTTTCCATAGTACAGAAAATGCTATCTCATACATGGGATCTTCCTTTAAAGCCCAGGGATATGTCAATAACTATCTACATGGAGATTTTTCTGCATCAGCTGCTGCTAAGCTGGCAGTTCTTTCATCTGAAGAAAACCAGGTTTCTGGGTCTCACTCATCAGATCGTCGGAAACTTATTTCCGCTAATATATCACTTCAAGTAAAAGCATTTTCGTCAGCAGCTATGCGCTTTTTCTGGCCTCATACAGAGAAAAAGCTCATTGAAGTACCAAGGGAAAGGTGTAGTTGGTGTTTTTGTTGTAAAGCTTCTGTTTCGAGCAAAAGAGGGTGCTTGTTGAATGCAGCTGTGGCAAATGCCATAAAGGGTTCTATGAAGATTTTTGCTGGTCTTCGTCATGCAAAGAGTGGAGAGGGATGTCTTCCTGGAATTGCTACATATATTATGTTCATGGAGGAGAGTCTAAGTGGTCTAACTGTCGGCCCCTTTCTAAGTTCAGCATTTAGAAGACAATGGCGCACACAAATGGAGCATGCTAATACCTGTGGTGCATTAAAGTTACTTTTACTTGAGGTCTCTCTCTCTCTCTCTCTCTCTGTTTGTGTGTCTTTGTGTCTGTTTGTGGCCCCCTTATACAAGTCATTGAGTTACTACCTCTACTTCAAGCAATTTAGCCATTTATTTATTTACATTGTGGATCATGTTTATCTACTGGTTTTGCTAAGTGGACTTTCTGACAATTGCTTACTCTTTCCAACCCCTTATCCACAGTTTAAGTTAACCTGCTATGCAAAGAGTAGTGGCTTCACTTAATGTCGTGGAGTATTTTCATTTGTCTGGTGTATTGAAATCTTTTCCTTTTTTGGTTGAGGTATTGAGGTTTTACTTTATTTACTAAAGAAAAGAAAGGGCAAAAGTTTTTTACTTGACGGTTTAGATTAGGAAAGTTTGTAAAATATGGAAGTTACATTCTCAAATAAATGGTGCAGTAGCGAGTGCTCATTAATCTGGCTTTAGATGAGCCTGATTTTCGTCTGACTTCTTAATTGCTGCTGTGTGAGTTATTTGCATTTTCTATCTATTATATTTCTGCATTTAGCTGATTTAACAGGTTTATTTCATAGCACAAAAGGTTAACATACTTATTCATACATTGGGTAAGGTAGGTTTCAGAGTGAGAATCAGATATTTCGTGGTGGTTGATGGTTTTGTTGCTCATGAGTGAATTGGGGATTCTGTTCTCTATTTCCATTTCCCTTCCCCTCCCACATCTTTCTTCCCACCCCTGCCCCGCTAAAAGAGTTGAAGAAAAATCAAGGTTTAAGAATAGACTAGCCTTTTCCTTTTGCCATTTATGGCTTTAAAAGCCTGTTATTGTTATGGCCGGTGCTGGTGTTGTTCCATTAGATACTTTGTCTCAGCAACTCATAGGTTTTGTACCTTCATTCATATTGTGCTGTTTTTGAATGTCTAAACTTGACGTTCCAGTTACATTAAGACTGTAATTTTTTTTGCAGCTCGAGGAAAATATTCGTACCATTGCTCTTTCTGGGGACTGGGTTAAGCTTGTTGATGGTTGGTCACCTGAGTCTTCTGTCACTCCAAGTGCTGTTAATGCTTCTGGATCCACTCAGAAACGTAGACCAGGGAGACGTGGAAGGAAAACATCTGTCATGACGGAAGTTACTGCTGATGATAGCCAGGACATATTGGCTGACTTTACTTGGTGGCGAGGTGGTAAGCTGACAAAGCTTTTATTACAAAAAGGGGTTCTGCCTCGCATACTGGTGAAGAAATCTGCACGTCAAGGTACTGAAAGTTTTTTTGACTCTTCCATGGAAACTTGAACTGCTTCTATTTTCATTTTCCTATTTGATCTGTGTTACTCTTTTATAAACATAAATCTAGTTGTCATGGCAAGGAGTAACTAACACATTTTGGAGTAGCAGGTGGTTCAAGAAAAATACCTGGCATTTACTATGTTGAAGCATCTGATACTCCTAAAAGAAGCAGACGACTTGTTTGGCGAGCTGCTGTTGAGATGAGCAAGAATATTTCCCAGCTTGCACTTCATGTTTGTTCTCTTCTCAACCTATTCTGCTCTTGGGTGCATTTATACGTGCCCTTCATTTTTTTCTTTGGTATTTTTTCCATCATCAGAATGTTATGAGCTAGTGTGTTTTGGATGGTTTTTACTTTTCAGACTGCCTTTAATTCATGAAATTGACTCTTGTAACAGGTTAGGTACCTAGATTTTCATGTGAGATGGAATGATCTTGTTCGTCCAGAGCAGAATATTCAGGATGTAAAAGGCCCAGAAACAGAGGCTTCTGCTTTTAGAAATGCTTACGTTAGTGATAAAAGAGTCATTGATAATGATACTACATATTGTGTTGCTTTTGGGAATCAGAAGCATCTTCCTTCTCGTGTGATGAAGAACATAATTAAAGTGGAGCAAACCCAAGATGGAAAGGAGAAATATTGGTTTTCGGAGACACGCATTCCCTTGTATTTGATCAAGGAGTTTGAAGAAAATGCAGCGAAAGTTCTGATACAAAAAACAGACAAGCCCGTAAATGCAACTGTAAACTTGCAAAGGAGGAGGTTGAAAGCTTTCCGGAAAGATGTATTTTCTTATCTTGCACGAAAGAGGGATACTAAGGATATGTGCTGTTGTGCTTTGTGTAAACAAGATGTTTTAATGGGGTAATTCTTCTGCATATTCCTATTTTCTTTTTAGTTCTTTTACTATTTGTCAATTAATTGAGGTTTTCTTTATCTTTTATGCACAGGGATGCTGTCAAGTGTAGTGTTTGCAAAGGTATTACAAAATACTTTTCTGTATTTTATGACTTTTTTAGCAAGTTAGAAAGTTATTATGCCTTTTACTTTCTTGTTTGTCGGGTTCAAGTTTTTGAAGATAATGAGAGCCTTGTTATGGTTCAATTCGTCGCCAGCCATATTACCCATACCCACAATCCCAGAAAAAAAAAAGAATGAGAAAAAAAAAAAGAGTAGAGGGGTAAAGTCATGGAGAAAAGTAGGAAAGGAAGTTGTTGAATGAAAGGCTGAAGTTTTAATAGCACATCTAGCCTTCCATCCCTATATGTAGGGAAAAGATGAGCTTTAATATGGACATGTAGGGATGGTAACAATTAATTTGGCAGATATGTCCTCTTATACATGCCTATAATCAAACTATTATCAGCTTCGTGAGAATCTTGAAATGCTATTAGCATATGTGTTTTACATGCTCCTTGGGAATCTTGAAATGCTAGTTTCACATGTTTTACATTGTTAAACTTTAAGGAAAGTGACCAACTGTATGCATTTTGACTAAGTCTTTAATTTATTAGAACTGTAATGTTTACCAGATTATATTTCTGTCATGCAATCTTACTTCTATGATAAAAGTGTCACTTGTGACATTCAAGGACTCTCTCACTAATTTCACTGTCTAATATAGTACCGTGCCACTCTCTCAGTCTTTACCCAATTTACACATGAGACAAACTTGTTACCAGATTGCTCTTCATAAATTATCACTCTGGTCAGAATTGATCTCATTATCTCTCTCTAGTCAAGACATTGTGTCCTAACAGAAAGGGGAATTACTAATTTTCTTCAAAAAGTTTCTCCTCAAATTCTACCTGGGAACTGTTATTTACCATTCCTTTTCCTCCTGTTCTCGGATCTTCTTGGACAGTTTTCTTTTGAACTTTCTTGTTTTGTAATTGTGAAATCAATTTACCTATGTACAAAACAAAGAACCTAGAATGTATATTCTGCCTAGTTTGGAAGTTTAAGAGAGTTCTTTTGTGCCGGACAATATTTTCAATTTTTTTGGAAAATTTGCAGCCTTAGTTTTTATTGGACTGGAATATGGATAAAGTTTGCTTTGAAAAGCTTCTTTTTTCTGCCTTCTGTGGAAACAAATGACCATTTGCTTCCTGTTTCCGCCATTGGAGTGAAGAATGCAGAAAGGGCTTTCTTTTGAAAGCATTGCTTTTGGATTTAGATGTATCTTCTGTTCCTGAGAAAATGCTGCAAAGTTGTTTTCTTTAAAGCTTTCAAGTTCTATAGATATTTTGGAGAACACAAAATTTTAAAAATACATTGATGGTGCAAAACATTTGGAAATTGTTGGAAGTTGTTTGAGTCATATTAGAAAGTTTTGTTTATTTTTGTTGGATACTGTAGTTGAGCTTCAGACTTTCTATGGCAATATCTGGCTGGCTTGTCCCTTAGTTTGTTAGAAATGTATTTGTTGTGAACTTTTATGTTCTTTCCTTTCAGGGTAGAGAACTGATTTAGATAAAGAAATGTGCCATACATGCACCCTCAGCTTGACGATGATGCGTTTCCTATGACTCCACCATTTTTTGCATGTGGCTGGATTTATAATAAATTAACTGTCTTTTGACATCCAAGCTATTTCAGATGCTTGCCTGTGCATGCAAAGTAAAACATTATTGTTCAACCTATTTCAGACGTTAATCATGTCATTTAATGTCTGTTTTCCATTATCCTTAGGTTAATTTTGTTTATTCTTAGATGCAATGTGATTTTAAACCAGCAAAAAGCGAGAGGCTCTGAATATGAACACCTCTAGGACCACCTTTGGTTTCGTATAGACGTGTACTTATTGAGAAATATATATATTTTTTGGGAAATATATATATTTTTTGGTTGGCAAGTTTGGCCCTTCTCATTCTATTCTGGAATTTATTAACTAAAAACTTGACAATTTGGTACAGGTGCCTGTCATGAGCAGTGTACTGTCAGTTCAACAGTTCACATCAATGAGGAAGTTGAATTCCTGATCATTTGCAAGCAGTGCTACCACTCTAAAGCTCTGAGTCAAACTGAAAATAATTACGAATCTCCAACAAGTCCTTTACTTTTGCAGCGACAGGAATTTGCTCCAGTGATGGTGAGGAAAGCTGAAAACCCAATTGGTTGTGATCAGCCATCAATGGCTGTCAAAACTGTACAACATGCTTCAGATGCAAAATCAATTAATGCCTCTAAATCCGGATCCAAAAGCAAACGGAAATTATGTTCTTGGGGTCTGATCTGGAGGAAGAAAAATTGTGAAGACACTGGGAGTGATTTCAGATCAAAAAATATTCTTCTGAAGGGCAGTAGAGACTTCGGGCTGTCTGGGCCCCTCTGCCACCTTTGTCGTCAGCCATATAATTGTGATCTAACGTACATTCGCTGTGAAACATGCTTAAGTAAGCTCAATATACCTAATGTGTTTCACCTGTCTTTTTGTTACCCTTGGTTTTCTGGAAAATAACATTGCTTTGGTCTGTGGTCATTCTCAGACTGGTATCATGGAGAAGCTGTTGAACTCCAGGAGTCAAAGATTTCCGATCTGCTGGGTTTCAAATGTTGCAGGTGTAGGAGGATTAGATCACCTGTGTGCCCTTACTTGGATCCAGACAGCAAAAAGCAATTAGAGGAGAAGAAGACACGCAGTAAGCCTGCAAAGCAAGATGAGAAGGACCCCAGTGTGGATGTTGTCCCTCAGCAAGTCAAGCTGGAACCTGCTATGCCTCATTTGCCTGCAATGGAACAAGTGGTGTATGTAGCAGAGGATGATCCTCTACTTTTTAATCATACGAGAGTTGAGCAGATAACCGAACAGAACTCTAGTGTTGATTATGAGTGGAATGCTACAAGTGTTTCTGGGTTCGGGCCACAAAAACTGCCTGTTAGAAGGCACAATAAACGTGATAAGGAAGAAGATTGTTCTTTAGCTGGCAATTCAGCTCATGATGACTTGTCAGCTTTTGGAGGAAATGTCTTTAACTCTGCAGACGAGTCATTGTCTCAGGTTCAGTGGGATCCTACTGCAAGTGGCTTTGGTGATGGTATGATGTTCAACTATGAAGACCTCAGCTTTGAGGATATGGAGTTTGAGCCTCAGACTTATTTTTCATTTAATGAGCTGCTTGCATCTGATGATGGTGTTCAACAGGATGTAGTTGGTTCAGCTGAGAATGTGGCAGAGAACTGGGAGAATTCATCCATTCTACCAAGCGATGGTGTTGTTGATGCATCTTTCAATCAGCAAGAACCTTCAAGCTTGGTTAAACATGCAGTTAATACAGTGCCTTGTAGAATGTGCACTCGTTATGAACCCTGCCCTGACCTTTGTTGTCAGATTTGTGGTATCCTTATTCACAGTCATTGTTCTCTATGGATTGAGCAGTCATTGAGGGATGGTGGCTGGAGATGTGGTAATTGTCGCGAATGGTTTTAGTTGATCTGCAATCCATGTTAGAATGCTGCTTTGTCCAATAAGCTCTTACTTGAGGTGGTAGAGTGGAGTATGCCGAAAGAAAACGCACGCTTAGTGAGCACCATTAAGAGAAGAAGTCAAAACGGTAAGAATTCCTGGTTTGGATCTTTTGGAAGATGGGAATTCCCGTCTCAGCATTGTCCCATATAGGTTTTTCAAAATTAAAGCCCCTATCAAGTTGAGTTTTGGGGCCAATAGAGATAAGCAAAATATTTTTTTGTATGCTTATCTGATTTTTGGTTTGGCTGTATACAACAATGTTTTAGCTGGCATTTTGAAAATCAGTACCAACATCTGTCCTAGCTTTACAGTGATATCCGTGTTCTAGCTTTATAGTTGCATTATGTTGGAGATTGGAGGTTCAAATGTCACCCTAAAGATGACTTGAGCCAGGAAAAGTACGGATTTATGAAAGTACCCATCGAGTATAATTTGCTACTAACGTGCTTCCCAGCGGAAACCTTTATGGTAGGAAGGCGTCCTACCGTAGGTAGAGGAGCAGAGCATGACACGTGTATTTGTATTTGGAAATAAAGGTGCTAACGGACCGGTTATATTGTAGTCCTAACGCCCGGTTATATTGTAGTCCTAACGCCCGTGGAGAATGTCAGCCATATAGAAGCATTGTATGTGATTTGGTATTTTTTAATACTCTATCATTTTCAAGACATTGATCAAACATGATCAGTTCAATTTCTTTTATTTTTTCCAAAAACTCTCATTTTTTCTTCTTGTATCTTTTTCGTTTTCAATACATCAGTTTGGACCAAAAAAATAAAATAAAATTGAAAATATGTAAAAGATTCATAAATTAACTGAAAAACACTTTATAGACTACCCAAAATATTATCTTTGTAACTTGCAAAAACTTCAAATAAACATTCAAGTACTAACTATTGGTATTTAAAAAATGCACTATATTTTATCGAATCAGAATAAATCCTTATACTTTTTTATTTTTATTTGTTTTTAATATACTCAAGTTTTGGTAATAAAAAGTAAGACAACAAAAGGGTAAATTTGGAATTACATTTTTTAATGTACTCAAAATGAATTTTTTAAATATTATATTTTAAAATGAGCTGTAAATAAACAAATAGTTTAAAGTAAGGGAGGCAAGTGAGTTTCACACCAAAAAAAAAAAAAAAAAAAGAGAGGCAAGTGAGATTTGTTAAAATTTGTGAGTGCCAAGTAAAATTGTTAGAAACCTCCGGGGAAGGTTTATGAAATTATCCCAAACAAAAACTTAGAATGAATAAGTTGCTTTTTATAACGGTTCTAAAGGTTGCTTGAGACTTTATAAAATAGGTGTCTTGAGTTTGCAAAAACAATTTCTTGCATATCCATAGCTAGTGGAAACGGAGTTTAAATTTGCTATAGGTTAGTTTCTTGTTTTCCATTGTATCCTAAAGGGTAATTTGCCATTCAACCTAATTTTATTTTGATTTTATCCAACTAATAAATTAGCTTATGGAAAAATGGGTAAATGGATAATTTATGGACGAAAGCCATAAAAAGTTGGTGTTTTATTGAAAAACGGATTTATTTTTATTTTATCTGATAAATAAATTTGTTTATAGAAAAATAGGTACTCTGTTCTTATAATGGAGGAAAGCCATAAAGAGCTGGTGTTTTATTGAAAAACGGATTTATTTTTATTTTATCCGATAAATAAATTTGTATATGGGAAAATGGGTATTCTGTTCTTATAATGGAGGAAAGTCATAAAGAGCTGGTGTTTTATTGGAAACGGGTTTATTTTTATTTTATCTGATAAATAAATTTGTTTATGGGAACATAGGTACTCTGTTCTTATAATAGAGGAAATCCATAAAGAGCTGATATTTGATGGGAAAATGATACTTTAGGATACCAATGGATAACAGTTAAAACACATTCACAGGTTTAGTATTTTAAATAATGAGATTGTTTTTAGGGGTGTTTTTATGGTTGTATTTTGGGATATTTTTAGAATTTAAGAATTATTTGAGATATTTTATAAAAATTTCAACCACCCACCACCACACACAGGGACCACGGGCTAGCGATTTTGTGCATTTTGCACACCGACCCATAAAGAGCGGGTGCTTTATTCATATATTGGAGGAGTGCCATAAAGAGCTGGTATGTTATGGGTAAATGGGCACTTCATGCAGCAAAGCTGTAAATTGGTAGCATTTCTATAAAGAATAAATGAAAAACGGGTATAATTGGCCATTTGCTCTGATTTTATCTGATAAATAAATTATTAATCCTACGATACCCTGCATAATTAATAAAAAATTTATGAAAAAATGGGTATAACATGTTAAACCCACATATTCGCCATTTACTCTGACTGTATCTGATAAAGAAATTATTAATCCTTCGGTACCCTAGACTTATGAAATGGAGACTGGTGGGTTATGCATGCAACATGAATTAAATAAATAATTTATGGAGGAGTGATATAAAGAGCTGGTAATTTATTGGAAAAAGGGCAAAATGAGCACTTTATGGAGGAAAGCCAAAAATAAATAGTAATTAATAGGAACACGGGTATTACATATTAAACCCATTTATTCACTAGAAATTTTACTCTGATTTTATCCTGTGAATAAATTAGTATTTTTGGAATTTATACATAATTAATTTTTTTCTTTTGCATTTCTATAAAAAATTAATCGAAAATTTTTTTCCGAGAGCACAAAAATTCACAAGTCAAAAGAGTTGGTCTAAAAGGGAAAGAAACAGATGAATATCATTGTTTTAAATACTAAATAAATAGATGTAAAATATTCGTTAAAAGCTGGTACTTTGATCATATAATGAAGAAAAACTATAAAGAGCAGGCCATTTACGGGAAAAATTTTCATTAATAAAAATACGTAACGTGAGGGGGAGAGGGGGCCAATTGGGGTGGGAGTGGCAGTAGCAGTGTGTGGTGGGTGGTGACAGGGGTGGTGGTGGGAGGGAGAAGAAAAGGGAGGAAGAAGAGGGAGAAGAGAGGAGAGTGAAAGAGGAAGAAAAGAGAGAGAGAGAGAGAGAGAGGAGGACAAGGGGGGTGGCAGTGGGTGGGATGAGGGGCAGGAGTGGTCATCAGATGGACCGCTCCTGAGCTGTTCACAGCCAAGATTTGGCCCAAAAAAATTGTACGGTTCAGATCACTTCTTGTATCTCGTTTTTAACAACGTGTGTGGGGTCCACAAAAATTTGTTCTAAAGTTACGCGTTGTGTAAATAAAGTTACGTCATGTGCAAATAAAATTACGCAGTGTGCAAAATACACAAAATCGCTAGCCCGTGGTCCTAGTGGGTGGTGGTGGGTGGTTGAAATTTTTATAAAATATCTCAAATAATTCTTAAATTCTAAAAATATCCCAAAATACAACCATAAAAACACCCCTAAAAACAATCTCATTATTTAAAATACCAAATCCGTGAATGTGTTTTAACTGTTATCCATTGGTATTCTAAAGTATTATTTTTCCATCACATATCAGTTCTTTATGGCTTTCCTCCATTATAAGAACAGAGTACCTATGTTCCCATAAACATATTTATTTATTAGATAAAATAAAAATAAACTCGTTTCCAATAAAACACCAGTTCTTTATGGTTTTCCTCCATTATAAGAACAGAGTACCTATTTTTCCATACACAAATTTATTTATCGGATAAAATAAAAATAAATTCGTTTTTCAATAAAACACCAGTTCTTTATGGCTTTCCTCCATTATAAGAACAGAGTACCTATTTTTTCATAAACAAATTTATTTATCGGATAAAATAAAAATAAACCCGTTTTTCAATAAAACACCAGGTCTTTATGGCTTTCCTCCATAAATTATCCATTTACCCATTTTTCCATAAGCTAATTTATTAGTTAGATAAAATCAGAATAAAATTAGGTTGAATGACAAATTACCCTTTAGGATACAATGGAAAACAAGAAACTAACCTATAGCAAGTTTAAACTCCGTTTCCACTAGCTATAGATATGCAAGAAATTATTTTTGCAAACTCAAGACACCTAATTTATAAAGTCTCAAGCAACCTTTAGAACCGTTATAAAAAGCAACTTATTCATTCTAAATTTTTGTTTGGAATAATTTCATAAACCTCCCCGGAGGTTTCTAACAATTTTACTTGGCACTCACAAATATTGAAAAATCTCACTTGCCTCCTTTACTTTAAACTATTTGTTTATTTACAGCTCATTTTAAAATATAATATTTAAAAAATTCATTTTGAGTACATTAAAAAATGTAATTCCAAATTTACCCTTTTGTTGTCTTACTTTTTATTACCAAAACTTGAGTATATTAAAAACAAATAAAAATAAAAAAGTATAAGGATTTATTCTGATTCGATAAAATATAGTGCATTTTTTAAATACCAATAGTTAGTACTTGAATGTTTATTTGAAGTTTTTGCAAGTTACAAAGATAATGTTTTGGGTAGTCTATAAAGTGTTTTTCAGTTAATTTATGAGTCTTTTACATATTTTCAATTTTATTTTATTTTTTTGGTCCAAACTGATGTATTGAAAACGAAAAAAATACAAGAAGAAAAAACGAGAGTTTTTGGAGAAAATGAAAGAAATTGAACTGATCATGTTTGATCAATGTCTTGAAAATGGTAGAATATTAAAGGGCAAAAAACCTGGGCGGCCATTAAACTTTTCCCAAGATCATGTTTTGGCCATCGAACTATTTTTTGTCAATAATTGGCCACTAAACAACTTAATCAGGCCACCCGTGACCATTTCGTCGATAATAGCTCTTAATTTCTGAAATTAGCATTACACGTGGCAAACCACAGGGGCAATTTTGTCCGTCAATCCACTGACCGTTCACTTACATTAATACATCAACTGAAAAGAAAAAAAAGAGCGGTAGAAACAAGCCAACTAAACAAACTGAAGTGTCTGGTCTTGTGGAGGAAAAAATAGGGACTCAATTTCTAGCCCTAAATTCTGTGTCAGAAATCGAAGAAGCCAAGAATGTCGAGACGCTCTCCTAAACCCATACCTAGATGCTCCTGCGGATTAACAGCAATGGTGAAGACCTCATGGACAAATTGGAACCCAGCAAGAAGATTTGTGGTCTGCACTTTAGGAGAGGTAAGATCTTAGAGAGGTAAGATGTTAGATTTGTAATGGAAATATTATAACAAGAGGATTTAGTCTTGGAAAATGTAAATTGCAGGATGAGGGATGTGGTTTTTGGGAATGGTATGATCCAACAATGTGCGAAAGATCAACTCAAGTGATTCCTGGTTTGCTGCGAAGAATGAATAGAATGGAAAGTAATATGGAGGAATTAGAAACTTCAGCAAGAAGATGGGAAAATAAAGCTCAAAAATTGGAACTTAAAGTTGCAAAATTGGAGGGTGAAGTGAAAAAGCACAAGACCAGAGAGCACTATCTCAAAAGAGCTCTTCTCGGTACATGGGCTTTTATATTGTTGTATTGTTTTTGCTGCTATCTGAAGACTGTTATTAAGAGTGACCATATGTTGGCCATCAAGGGATAGTTAATGTTGTTTGGTGATTGTGAAGAAATGGAAGTAGCAAGGTTGAGTGGATACAGCTTTTGGTGGTAGTGTCCGTAGCAATAGCAGACCAAAGATTCCCATGTTGTATTTTATAGTGAATTTTTCATTGGTTTGTTTTCTTATGTAATGGAATCCTTGCTGTAATTGTGTTACTTTTTACTGAATGAATGGATGCAAGTTTTTTGTCGTTTCTTATGAATTGCTGTAATTGTAGTTTCTTATGAATGCGGCATTATAACACAGTAAATTAAGACAAAAGGAGTATTTCCATTGGATAAAACTAACTACAAAAGTTTCCAATTTGCAGAAGTACACAGCTTTCTGTTGAATATGCAAAAAGATAGTGGATGAAAAACAAAAGGCATCCACCATAACAAAACAAAAGCCATCCACTATCAACATGAAGTGGATCCTGCAGTTAAACTTTAATGCATCTATTTTAACAGCCCACTGAACTTAAATAAACTATTATAAGTCAAAAGACTTATGTACATATCAGTCACCATCATCAACATCTCAGATCACATCTAAAACTGTATCCAATTCCATCTAACTTGCACCTGCACCTCTGCCTCTTGTAGATCTAGATCTAGATCTACCAGCATTTGCACATCTTCTACCCCTCCACCTACCAACCTTGAAGGGTGGTTCCTTTCCCAAGTAGGCATAGTTAGCATTAATCATCCCTTTGTCAGCATCAGTCAAGGGCCGTTTACCATTTCTGTTGAATTTCCTGCCAGATCTAGAACTTGTAGCTGCTGGATCTGGTTGCTGAACTACTGGTATTGGCTGTTGAAGTGGTGGAGTTGGGTGTTGGGACATTAGATCTGATTGCTGAGTTGCAGATGCGATTGGTTGGCTTGGTTGGCTAGCTGATGGAGTTTCCTGTTGCTGTTGCCCTTGGGTCTCTATACCTTGTGACTGAACTACTTTTGCTTGCTGTTTTCTTCTTGAAACCTTGTACAAATGGAAGTTGATTAGAGACTATATGTATGTATACTATATGACATTTGAAATACATTGAACTGTATGTATACTCACATGTTTTTTCTTCTTTGGCTGGCCAGATTGTTGGTGCTCAGTCACCTCTTTGCATGTTGCAGCATTGTGCCCTGTTTTACCACATTTTCTGCAATGCATAGTGACATTTTTTCTAAGTTTTCTTCCATGGTTCTTCCCTTCTGTCTCATCTCTTCTCCTTGCCTTTTTTGGCCTCCCAGGCTGGACAGTGGGAATTGGAGGATCAAGTTGAAGCATGCTGGACTCAGGCCACAGTACTTGGCTGCTGATGGGTTGCAAGACATTATTATAAATCTGTAAAAATAAGCTCTTGTAGTAACATTCCACAATCATTTCATGTGGATCATCCTCAGTTTGCTTAATTGCTGCAATGGCATGGGTACAAGGTAAACCAGATAATTCCCAGATTCGACAAGTGCAACTCTTCTTTCTCAAATTCACAGCAAACTGGGAATTCCTTGGGCCCTTTACCTGATAACCATCAATCCCATTGAACTGTGGGAACCACTGGAAAGACTCTTCAATTCTGTCCTCAATAATTTTTCTAATCAAAGGACCAGTTGAGTGTGGATATCTAGTCATGGCAGCCTTTCTTTTTTGAATTCTTTCCATCATCAGTTCTCTAATATTCTCCAAGCAAGATATAATTGGTTTATCCCTGGCCTCTAGTATATGTGAATTGAAAGATTCGCATAGATTATTGACAATCATGTCACATTTAGTGTGAGGAGAAAAGTAAGCCTTACACCAATGCATCGGATGAGGAGCCTTCTCCACCCACTTGTATGCTTCATTGTCATACTCTTTCAAGTCCTCAGCAGCTTTCTTGTACATCTCAATTGTACTACTCCTAGCTATCGCCCACAGCATCCCTTTAAGTGCCTTTCCAGGATGTTTCTTCTTGAAATTTTGATACATGTGCTGCACACAGTATCTATGCTCAGAGTTGGGTAGCACCTCGGATAATGCTCTGTCCAATCCCTGCATAAAAAATAAATGAATTATTGGTTCAAACAGCCACAAGGCTCACATCAAATGTTGGATAATAAGATCCATACCTTTTGTTGATCAGAGATGAAAGTGTAGTGACACTGATTATCTATTTCCAGATCCGCTTGGAGAAGTTGTAAGAACCATTTCCACTGTATTGTAGCTTCCTTCTCCACTATGGCCCAAGCAATAGGCCACCAACCATTGTTGGGATCAACTGCCACTGCTGATAACAGTTGACCAGGGTAAGGCCCTTTTATATGGCAGCCATCAAGTCCAATCACAGGTCTACACATTTTGAATCCTTCTTTTAGTGCACCTAAACAACAGTACAGTCTCATGAACCTAGGATTCGAACCTGGATCTCTAAATGGAGTGAACTCGACTACCATGGTAGAATTAGTATGAGTCTTCTTAATCTCCTCACAATATTCCCATATATGCTTATACTGCTCGACTGCACAACCTTTGATTCTGTCAACAGCTATACCTCTAGCATTTCTGGCTATTGTTTTCGATATTTGTATCTTGTACTCCTCATGCACTGTCTGCCTTAAAGAATGGATTGGAATGTTCATATTGGCCATAATTCTGTTCTCATATCTCTCAGCAACCCATTTAGCAGTCATCATTTTATTTTTCCAGGCATGACTGCAGTTTTCATGTACATCATAAAGGGTCTTAATCACCAAATCATTCGTCCCAAGTGCTTTCTCTTGAGAAGCATAACACTCCCAGTTACATGGATCCTTGCACCTTACCCTTACTCTCAGTTCCTCATTAGTGTAATACCAAACAGGTCTACCATTAGCAATCGAATAATTCTGCATTGCGGCCTTAAACTCAACTGATGATGCAAATCGCATCCCAACCTGGAAATGTGGATTTCTCATGTTCTTTTCAGCATTGAAGTCAACATATTTGATTCCCTTCTGCACTTCATCATCTTCATCAGAAGAAGCATCAATGCTATGCAGGTCATCCTCCATCATATTGTCATGCAACACATCTTCATCATCAGCTTCTTCCATTTCCTCAGCAGCTTCCTGTGATGATGTGTTATGGTCAGCCTGTGCTGATGATGTCTTCTCCCTTCTTGCTGACCACTTTCTTTTTCCTCTTGTTGTTTTTCTAGGATACTTTTTCTTTGCTCTCTTGCTGCCACCAGATGATCCATCAGTTGCCTGTGATTGTTTTTCAGCTTGGGCATCGCGTTGACCATCTCCATGTGTACCACTTTCCAAGCCATTTACATCCTGGCTCTCATGAAGTATAGATTCAGTAGTTCTCCTCATAACAGGAGAGGGAATTTCAACTGTGGGAGTTGGTTTCTCACTCCCAAGCATTTGATCATCTTTGCAAAACTCTTCATCATCAGTGAAATGCTCCCTTTCTGAACTGCTGTCATTTTTATCATCTTCTTCACCTGCCCTTGCATTCACATCAGTTTTATCTCCTTGACTCCTACTCTTTACACCAGTCCCACTAGTTTCTCCCTCAATGACAACACTTACTCTTACACCTTTACCTCTACTTGTACCTCCTATTGCTGGTCCAGGGGCAGTCATATTTGTACTAACAAAAGAGCTATCAAAAAGATTTTTTCTAACCACCAATTGTTTATCAAGTTCTACAACTCCACTGCCATGTTCATCTACAACTACACTACCATGTTCATCAATTTCTTCAATTACAACCCCTGTTTTTTTCTTACTACCTAACAGCGGGGAATGTGACTGGATGTCAAGAATTTCATGTAAAGGCCTATGGTCACAGTAAACATCTATCAGTTTGTGCTCGTACGCCCATTTGCACATTGCCACTATATCTGCATCTCCTTGTAACTCTCTTAATCCCTTATTCAAATCACTCCCAGGTTCTAAGTAATAGTAAAGCATTGCACCATTATATCCTAATTCCTCAACCATGTCATTTATCTCATGGACAGACATTCTCTCCGCATCACACGCATCAAGATAATCTATTTCACCACCAACGTATGTTTTATACTGACGCCCACTAAATCTACCACCATGAAACATTCTAATACTGAATAGTTCAGAATTAGGCACTGCAATGAAATGGGAAAAAAAAAGGAATCACTTCATTTGAAAAAAAAAGACTAAAAAAAACACTTGTTTATTTCAAAATTTCCCACTTTTACAACCGGCAGTTGGATGAAAACCCTAACATTTAAACTTTATAATGCTGCTACATATTCACAACCCACAAATAAGCACCTTCGATTTCAGACACAAACTTGAGTAATACACCCATTACATTTAGTTTAAAGTATAGTTTCAGTTCATTCACATGATTTTCCCCAAAAAATAACTTACCGTAAATTTCATATGGATCAATGTCGATGTCTCTTCTCCTGATTTTCCACTCCATAGATTCACCACGATTTTCCCTTCTCTTCGATCTTCAAAACCCTTCTCTTCGATCTTCCTACAACGATTTTGAGAACTTCAGTTTGTTTAGTTGGCTTGTTTCTACCGCTCTTTTTTTTCTTTTCAGTTGATGTATTAATGTAAGTGAACGGTCAGTGGATTGACGGACAAAATTGCCCCTGTGGTTTGCCACGTGTAATGCTAATTTCAGAAATTAAGAGCTATTATCGACGAAATGGTCACGGGTGGCCTGATTAAGTTGTTTAGTGGCCAATTATTGACAAAAAATAGTTCGATGGCCAAAACATGATCTTGGGAAAAGTTTAATGGCCGCCCAGGTTTTTTGCCCAATATTAAAATATACCAAATCACATACAATGCTTCTATATGGTTGATATTCTCCACGCGCGTTAGGACTACAACATAACCGGTCTGTTAGCACCTTTATTTCCAAATACACGTGTCATGCTCTACTCCTCTGCCTACGGTGGGACGGTCAATGCCCTTCCCACCATAAAGGTATCCCCTTCGTCCCAGTGCCATAATTGAGAAGACAAGTTTCACCCTTTTCTCTGTAGTTTTCTTCATAGATTTGCTGTAGGCCCTCCTAGAAGGAAAGCACCAGTAAAAGGTGGAGCCCGTCATTTTCGAGGACTGGAATCGACTAATGTTTGGGATGAGAACAAATATATTTTCTTCATGGATTTGCTCTATAGGCCCTCCTAAAAGAAATGGACCAATGTAACGAACAGTCAGTCCTTTGAGGAGTGGTGTAAATTAAAAGATTTACAATAAGGGATGAGAACAAATATCTCGTAACAATATTAGTGCTAAGGATTATGTTAAAACTGTTGTCCCAATTTAGAGATACACACGTCTCACATTCATTTGTATTTCATGACCATCTGCTTCAAATTCCTAACTCGTGTACTTTTCCCTCCTATGTACCAGCAAAATTTCATGTTTTCCTTAGTAAGGATTTCAGCACCTCCAAGCTTTGTAAGGATTGCAACACTACCAAGTTTCTCTTGCCACACTATCCTTTAAGTTAGAGGAATTTAACATCTTTGATCAACCTACCATAGATGACAGTCCAACATATTTTTGATGAGCCTCTGCTTCAGGAATATTCATACAAGATGTTATTGCATTTACGGGATTCTGGTTTGGTATTTTGGCCAAATGCAACTACTAGTCTCTCAAAATTGATTTTCTTGTCGTCACGTTTAACTAGAAATTACAATTCTTCAGATGAGATCCATTTCATCCAAAAAAATTGAGTGAGATACTTTAGTAGCACTAGTTCTTGAACCTCTCGCTTCCCATCATCCCATGAGGGTGCCCGGATTTTCCTGAGAAGAGGTAATGTACTGTGTTTCTGTGGTAGTATGTGTTGAATGGTTGGGAGCAGGGATACTATTTATCATAAACACAGTACCATACATGAGTATGGATGATCATAAAAAATACCTACATCCTATGCCAATTATCTGGGAAGATTATAACATGGTGTGGTTAAGTAGCGTATAGATACCAGTAGCAATCCCAAGGCTACATTGATCAAGAGCATCCAACCAAAAAACTGTTGGGTGATTACTTTTTTTTTTTTTTTGGTATAACCCACAGGTATCCGCATCTGTTTTACAATTTACGACTAATCCTGTTTGAGTTACATCGGACCTTCTTTGCAAGGGAAGTTCTCCTAATATTGTTTTTTCCATTCCCATGTATTTTGAATCCGAGACCTCATATTCAAAAGATGCAAGCCTCTTCACTTGCACCGACATCCGTTGGTGTTGGGCGATTACTTAGTCTAATAGATTCCGTTGACAATTCTTCGGCAGAATTGAGGGTTGAAGTTGTAGAAAAGCTATCTGGCATTTTGTCTCGGTGGTCATCTTAAATATGCGTTCAAAAGCTGTACGCGCTGGACAAAATAGATATGGAGAGGGCTGCTTGTGGTCATTAGTCCATCTGGGGATCTTGAGAGTGCATGGAGTAATTGTCGCTTCCGTTTGGATTAACTATTTTTCGGGATATTTTTAAAAATTTTTATTGTAGCAGAGTTTTCATAGTATATTTTAGAATATATTTTGGGATATTTAAGAGTAGAAGAGTTTTTAGAATATATTTTGAAATATTTAAGAGTAGAAGAGTTTTTAGAATATATTTTGAGATATTTTTTAAACATTAAAAAAAATTTAAACTACTTTTTAGAGTACTTTTTAAAAATTTTAATAGTATTTGGAAAACTAGTTTTTGAGATTGATTGTTTTTTCTTGGGCTGAGACTCGTAGTGTTCTTTTGACCAATTGTCAGTTTGGCGTAGTGGCTTGGTTTTTGTCAGGCTGCTGAGTCTAAGGACTGCAGCATAATAAAGGCTCAATTTGAGCATTAGTCTGTTAATTCAATAGGATTGTACAAACGATGCTGTTTTGGTCTTGCTTAAGTACTAGTAATCGATGTCGTTTCATGTAATGAGCCATTAGTTAGGTAATTCAGTTGTAATCGTCTGACACAAGCTGTTAGAATTGGTTATATTAGGCGGGGCCCACATGAATGAGGGTAACAGAATAGATTCGATCATTTCTTCCACTTCCTCTCTTCTGAATCTTCTTCTCTCTCTCTCTCGACCTTCAATTCCCTGCTCCTTCTCCAATTTCTCCAATTTCTACCAAATTCATCCTAGATCTATCTCACAATTCCAGAAACAACCTTGAGTTCGTGACAGTTTTCAACTGGTGGTAGAGCCGCTGGCTCAGCCACAGCAGGTAAGCATGCCAAAACATTGTATCGAGTCAGATTTCTGTCCTTGAAGGAATAGTAGATCCTGATTTGGAAGTAGACAGTTTCATCTCTCAGTCTTCATTTAGGAGTTGGATATGAGGCCCTTCATTCTGCAAAGGGAGATAATGGAGGATAGCATTGATGAGTTTTTGTTGGAGTGCAAGAAGCAAAGAAGAATTCTTGATAAAAACAAGATAACCTGGAGCGCCATATCCGCAACGTCTTCACTTGTAATTTCAAAGACTCCAATGAGTATCTCAGGTAAGGCTCCAAACAAAAGCAGATGTAAAGGGAAAATCACAAAGAAGTTCGAAGCTTGTTTATCCGAGACCCTCACTCAAATATACTGTATATAGATCTCTTGTCGTCTTGAGATATACGATCACAAGCCTAAAGAAAATAGATAAATCAACATCACGACCTTTTCTCTTCTGAAAAAATTGCTGTTTTCTGTTAAAAATACATCACGAACAAATCTAATAGATACAATTGGCCGGAACCACCCCAGGGAATCCCATGTGCTATTTCATTATACAGAAACCAATTAATGAAGCCTCGCTACTTTAGAAGGGGAAAAAAATATATAAGGAAAAGTGAGAAATAAGAAAGCCCCCAACCCGGAAGGAGAAAACCTCACTCAAAGAACTACATGGTTGAAAAAGAATCTCAAAACTTCGATCTCCAAGAAACCCAACTCCAACAAAGCTAAGCCGATCAGATACAATGGTACAGCCCTGAATCCCGCCAGCCCTTGCACTGTATTGTTCGAAACCCACCTCAATTTCCTGGGATGCTTGGGCAGGCTGTCTGTATAATCAATTTTACAATAATCGTCATCGACAAATTCTTCAATGATGAAATAAGTAACTCAAAGCAAGCCAGCAAGCAAAGCCCCGGGATCAGATGTTGCCGAAGGTGAGGGTGGAATTGTTGGCTGAGGTTGTGGAGGTACTGGTGCAGGCGGCCGGGCAACTAGAGGGATGCTGACTAATTGTTCTTTAATAAATTCCTTCAACCTGTACATCATCCAGAAGAACATGTTTCGGGTTCAAATTCAAGCTTATATCATACAATTGAAAGGTAAAGACTTCTGATAGAAATCAAAGCAAAACACGTACTCAAAAGTTAGAGTAGGATCGCCCGAGGCAACAGTCATCCGTAGTTGAGTTCTATCTGCTGGATCCGTTTCTACTCTAAGCTGCATAACCAACAGACCATCACATCAGAATGATAGACATGTTTTCATAGTAGCAAAAGAGAAATAAATCACAAGCAACCTTTACTAAATAAAAAGGGACGAAAGTCTACGGTACTAATAGAATAAACAAAGACGAAAAAAATAATGAAGAATGGTACTAATAGAATAAACAAAGACGAAAAAAATAATGAAGTACATATTCTTGGAATAGTTTAATCACGTATATTAGCATTACGTGGAGAAAACAAAGAACCAAACCCACTCAAGAACCAGGATGACAGTAAAATGGACAGTAAGTGGCAGCCATTCTTAGAAATAAAGCCACAACTGGCTTACCAAACACAACATAGCTCGTGTACTCTCTGAATAGAAAGTTGTGCTGGCAACCAAATTGTTTGGGTTTGGATCCTGCAAAGAAAATAAGAGGTTAATGCTATGAGCATTTATATGCAGTTAGGAATAATTCAAATGTAATGAACACAAACAGGATAAAGTGAAAAACTTACAAGCCCTGGACAAACCATCAACCTGTAACTGTTGAACAAATTGGCCATTTCTAGAAGTGGCATTGGTCTTACTCCTCTAACCTGGTCAAATGGAATAGGATAGTCAAGTTATACAAGTAGATCACTATTGCTGAATATATGGTCAAACTAAAAAATAAAGCGAAAAATACCACTTCTTGAAGCTTTAGAGGAGGTCCAGAAAGTGATCTCCACTGGGGGAAAAACTCTTCACCGGACACTTGTATAGGCTGAAGAAACTTATTCAAGAGAGCAGGAAGGCGAAGTTTTACATTGACCTGTTAAGTGATCAGGGAAAGATTATTTAGAATTATACCACAAGTATTATGAGAAAATAAAAAGAATTTCAAACCACAACCCAATAAAAAAAATATAATAAATAACCCTAGAAATTTCATACTCAAAATCAGTTCGTTTAAATGCCAAAAACTTTATTATGGGGTTACAATACCGCATGACTCGAAAACTTGTAGGAAAAATCCAGAACAGCCACATCCCTACTTGGCCGGAGATTAACAACCTCGAGTGGGCATTGCACCTAAACAACAAAACCAGATGCTTTCAATGGATGAACAATCTTAAAAGAAATGCACACAGAGAAGAAAATGGAAAATAAACCTGCAGTTAACCAACCTGTGCTCTTGGGGGTATAGTCTCTGGTACAAGTGAGAGTTCCAATTTTAAGTGAGCTGGAGGCAATATTAAAGCTTGAACTGAAACAAGTGGTGATGTATTCTTATTTCCAAGGAAAAGCACTAATCGCCCATGTGGGGCTCTCCATTCTGCTTTAATGCCAATCTGAAATTACTCAACCCCAAGAAATCAGTTGTCTACAGAGAAGGCTTAAAGGAGGCTTGAGCAGCCCCATCCAAACTGCAAAACTGAGAGCATACCTGAATATAAGGATCCTCATACAGCACGCCACTGTCCTTTAGGCACAAAGCATGAAACCTTTCAGCAATATTTCCAATTGGCTGCAAGCAATGATCAGAGAGGAAACTCAAAATCATAAACACCACAAGAAATGACATAATCATCATAAACACCAAAGGAAGTCCTATGCCATTTGCAAAAACTAAACGTACAAAAAACTCATCAAAGTCATTTTCCTTGACATGGAATCTGTATGGAGAAATACGCTTGCGTGTTACAGAAGAAAAAGGTGAAAAAGCTAAAAATTAAAATAAGAACAAACTCATTCACACAAATTACACCCTAGGGAAAAATCCAGCTATAACTTCTTAATATACTGCCAATTCTTAAATTTTTGCAACCGTAAAATCTAGAAAATGTTGTCTCCACTACTGGACAGTGCTAATATTAGCCTACAACTTGCACAAGAAAGCACCTGGACAGTGTTCATCTGGTCTTCAACAGGAGCAATAGCCAACGCCTCCCCTGCATTTGGCACACCAGCCAAACCAGAGGCCTGAATATGCTCAGCTTCAGCAGTAGCACTAGGAGGGCCTTCAATAGCCATTGGACCCAGGAGATCTTCAAAGGGCGGATCCACAACAGTGAGTGTGCCATTTGCTTCAGTCACAGCTGGATCTGGAGATTCACCATCCTGAAAATTTATACATCAAATTATAATCTGATGTGACAGTGAAGAAGTAGAGCGTCAATATCAACAATTGGCTCACTAAAATCCAGGGAAGGTCATCTCACCACATTACTCATGGCAGGCACCTTTACAAGACTGAGCTGGCTCACAGTTGAAGGTCCATTAGCAGGGTGCTGGTCGGTCACCACCAAAGCATTAGAGTTCTGCTGCTGAGCACGCAACTTCATTGCACTTTGCTCAGCAGTATCAGCCTCAGAATTTTCAGCTTTCTTAATCAACGCAGACTGCATAACAAAAAAACATCACCACAATTTTTATCAATCATGGATCAGAATAATACAATAATCAACTTTAAAGTGAAAATCAAGTCAAAGAGTGCTTCTTCCACAATGCTGATTGCTGTAATTGATGAAACAGACAATTGGAGAATAAATGAGAATCTCAAATGCACACCTGTCGCTCAGGGAACTTTGGCATTTCAGCTAATATATCCATCAAAGCTGCACCTTTCCTACTCAGTTCAATATACTCAACAGCCCGCTGTTGTAGTTCAACATCAATACAACTTCCATATCTGAAAGTATGTTAAAATGTGCCAGTGACATTGAAGAAATTAAGTCATTCACTGGATGAATTTCAAATTAAAACGTGAAATTATCTCACTTGTTGAATATTGCCCAGATTTGAGACTGTAGCTCCGGGTCAGGTGGTTGGGTGTGCATCAAAATCTTTGCATATGATGAAAGAAGAATAGAAACTGTTGGAGTCCTGAACAAACATATTGAAATGAGGGAGGGATAGCAATGAACAAATACTGAGAATGAAAGACAACAAAGCCCAAAATCCTTACGAAACAGAAGGAAGCTTCTCATGCATGACACTGAAAATTTCTTTTGGATTACATCCAGGCCGTCTAGCCAGAAGATGGCTGTACTCTCCAAGAATATATGCACTTACCTATTCCAAAAAAAATTCAGAATTACAGGAAACTCAGTATTCAGAAAGGCCAAGTGGAGTCTACTTTATCAGTTGACTGCATTAAAATAAAAAGCACCACAAAATCAAATTCTGCTAATTGATTTTCCTCCTTGAAGATCAACAAGTAATATGCAGAATGCTTGGCATGTCATTAACATGAAGCTCTATAAAAATGTTCAAATGGGAAATTGATCTAGTAGAATCTCTGATAATAGAAAATATCAGCAGGCATAATTAGATAGAGTAAGTGAAACTGATAGATAAAAGAACTATGTTCATTTACATCTCTGTTATGTATGCATAAACAAAGTACATACAATGTACATATATATATGCTTATTCTCCCCAAAAGACTACCCATTGCGTTGATCGACATGATTTTGCTATTTGGAAACCAAGACTAGAAGGCATTGTAAATGATCATCATATTCCTGTTAATCAAATTTGAAGGCAATGGGAACAAACCTTAACCATTGTTTCATGAACAGCAGGCTTATCAAGATACTCTCTGGCTTTCAGTGCAGCATAAGGCTGATAAACAATACAAAGACATAGGTTACTCGTATGAAGATTTAAATTATATAAATCCAGAAAAGAGCTACCCTCGTTACCTGTAAATCCTCGTTATTCGTAACGAACTGCACCACACGAAACCAAATGTCATCACTGACAAAATCCCCTGCCTTGTCAATCAACTGAAGGATGACATCCACATACCTACAAGTGAAAAGTGAAAAGCATTACATATGGACTCTATTACTAGGTTACTGAATATTTGTTTAGGTTGGTCTTTGAATGAATGGACGGATCAAATCCCATACCGACTTTTTGGACTTGAAAGCCTACAAACTATAGTACTCGAAGTTCCTGAGTTTCCTACTACTACTTGTTAGATTCAAAATTTGTGCAAATTACAGTACTTGAAGCTCCTAAGAATACCAATCCCACCCAAGAATTTGCAATTCAAGCATACACCAAATCAACCAAGTAGAATGACTAAGCTTGATAGCAAAATATGTATTTATCTTTGGAGACATTTCCATACCATGACAAATCAGGGGCAAACTTCTCCGATAGAATTGCAATTTTTAGTGACAATTCTTCACGCATAGCAAAGTCTGCAGAGCTGAGATACTGAAAACAGATAAACATTAGCACGGGAAAGAACTTCATTTGCATTAGTACAAAAGCAACTACATACGAATAATAATTTAGAAGCTAGACGGGACATCTGCAGTGCTTGGTCCAGCATATATATATATATATATACACACATACATATAGATATATACCTGTAATAATTCTTCAACTATGTCCTTTGCGTTGGAAACATCACACATGCCATATAGCAAATCAAGTGCACGCCTTCGGATGCTGTTGATAAGAATAAGAGTCAATCATAAGAAAGATAAATAACAGATTTTTGTATTTAGTTTGTGAGAGACTTGTGGTGTGATATAATTTGTGTTTCATCATCACTTGTTTTGTGCCTCGGGTCCGCCCCCCATTAATTCTATATTTTCATTGGGTACTACTAAAACCTTACTTACCCAAAAAAAAAAAAAGAGATAATTAGCGGATGGCTTAACACTCCAATGTATACATGTTAAAAAAAAACCCCACAAACACACACACACACAAAAACAATCTCACAGGAAAAAAAATATTGTACTGAAAGACCTTAATAGTAACCTACTGATGTTTTAGCAAAATAAAGAAGCTCCGGCATCCAGTGAAAATTTCTTATTTCTTTGAATTAGTATCTTAAGTTCTAGGTAACCAACCTTGTATATTACACGTGAAAATATTTCTTACATGATACGACCATGTATCTCACTCTACATGCCTTCAGTTACCTATTGTGCAGCTGTTAGAAAAGAGAACCACAAGGGAAATTCCACAGAAGAACACAAAGTACTTCATCTACCTGATATCAGGATCCTTTAATGAGGTAATGATCTGGGCTTGATGTCTTTTTATAATGTCCTGTACATCTGTTACCATTAACATCCGCGTCATATTCTCCTGTGTCACAGAACAAAGAAAGTAACCAGGTCAGTGCCACCATCTCAAACTTTCTAATATGAGAGTGGATGGGCCACATCTGCAGGCTCTAAACATCACTTATTAGGACAATGCAAACAACCTATTTAAGCAGCAGAAGTATATAGGACAATACAAAAACAGCAGGAAGGAAGAAGGGTAGGACATCAGAGACTTCAGTGCATAGAAAGCGGAAAGGAACAACTTACCAAGCCAAGATATCGAATATTTGGCTCACGCACAGCAATAAATTTCCCAAGCAGTGCAACACACTGGGACATCATCTCTTTTTCAGCATCAAGATGCATGACCTGAATAAAAGATGACAAAATTTGGAAAAATACCACTAAGTATGTGCATAGATGAAATAGTTTGAAACGAACCACTGGTTCAAAACAAGTTGCAGCATGGTTTTCTAGAGCAACCTTAACACATTTAAGAAAGCAATGGCTATAACTGAGATACAATTAAACAGCATATTTGCAATGATATATCAAGTTCAGAATTCTGCCTAAAAGTCTCTTGAAATATCATGACACAACTACCAAGTCTATTCATTCTAGCCAGGAAACATAAAGAGCAAATAAGAATAAGATTCTTTTTTTTATGAGACATTTCAAGAAAAAAATTCCACAGCAGTATAGCTCAAAACCTAAATGTTCATACTTGTTTTTTTACTCATTTGATACTAAATCCAAATTCAGAAAATCAATTACTTCTCAAATTTTGTACTTGCAGTAGGAAAGGAAATTTAACTGACACTATTACCTTTCCACTCATATTGCTCAATCTCAAACATATCTCAAGCAGTAATTATAATTCTTCCAAAAGAAACTATGGAAATAATGCAAATCAATCGGCCTCTTGGCTCAAATTTACTGTTGAAAAATCTACCCATCAAAAGAATCCTAAAACAAATGATCACTAACTACAGTACAACACACTCAATGGTAACTTACAAGAGCAAGGGCTTCAAAAAGCACAGCATGGGATGCATTATTCTTGTTGACATTTTTCACTACATCAGTTCCCATGAGTATCCGTTGTAAAACCTAATTAACCAAGATAAATCAAACATCATATCCAATAACAAGTAATACACTGGGATATAAGATTCAGTGAAGAAACCATCAAAAACTTCATTTGTAAAGGAAGAACACCTCAAATAATGATCTTCTAGTGTTTGGATCTTCAACAGTAGGAAAATACTGAAGAGCCCTCATTGTCTTAACCTGGATCATGTAATAGTGATTATTAAACATAACTAACAATTTAAAACGTCACTTAAAGAAATATATTGCATGATACTAATTGATGAAAAAAATTGAATTGATATAATCACCCACTTTTTTCCTTTTTCCAAATCCATTCACACCACAAAATTATGCAAGATGCAATGGCAACTAAACTACATCAAAGAATACCCTTCTACATTCTATAACTGCTTCTCTCTAAGTGCGTACCCGTTCATCCTGTAAATCAATCTCGTTCAACCTAAGAACTTTCAGATAATTTAAGATTTAAGATCATTTCTAAAAAAGTCCTAAATCATAATTTTTGTTGCTAATTGTAAGAGCAATTTCTGTAAACGTGTCTTGATTTATGAAGGCTCACCATAGAAACCTGCAAAAAGTATTATGCACAGACAAGTTTCATGGTACTTACTGACACACACCAGAATATGTTGAAATACAAAAGAAGAAAGCCCATCAAAGAAAATTTTCTGCGCTATACCTACCAAAGGATTTTCTCCTGCGAGTAACATGATTTCCCTTGTATGCTCAATTCAACTCCAATAATGTGATTTTAATAAATGCACCAAGATTAACCCCTCAAATCAATTAGTTCCAGCTTTGAAATTATAATCCATGCACTTTTGGGATTCACAAATTTGTAGTCCTCTAAAATCTAGAATTATGCTCCACCTGAATTGTCCAAATTAAAAAAGGATCCAATACAACTGAATTTACATCTTTACAGTTTAAGATGGAGTTCTCTGTTGAGAATTATGCTCAAATCCAAAATCTTGGACTCAAGAAACAATAAATGCAAGTTAACCATTCAATATGAGTTATTTACAGTATTGCAGCCCTAACAACTAACTCAGAGTTTAACAGAAAAGGCATACAGACCTGAAGCCAGGGAGATGGAATACCATAGTAAGTGTATTCTTGTGGAATATCTTGGTTCCTTGCCAGCCTTTCCAAAATTTTAACACACTTTGGCAGACAACTCCAGTATGTGTCATGGTTATTCGACACTAAGGCAACTAAAAGGCTCATTGAAGATGTTAAGACACCCAAATCACGTTCATCTAACAGTTGTGCCATTTGATCTGACCTGATAATAACAACAAATAGCTTATCAAATTTGCAATGGTACAATTATCCATCAAATATGTCTACAATTTTATACTAATTACCAGCCATCCACATTCACAACATCAGGATTTTTTCTAAACAGGCGTAGGAGACATAAAGCAGCCTTCTTCCTCACAAGGGGCCTGCAACTACTGGATAGCTGAAGGGAAAGAAACTGTCAACAAAAATATTCAACTCATTAGTACTCAAACAAAAGTCAAGAAACTGTCTGCTTACAAGTAATTTTTGAACATCAGGTGCAAGTGATTCAGCAAACTCCCTCCCACCAATATTTCCGACCTGTACAAGGCAACAAATAAAGACATAACAAAAATAAAACGAAAAAAGAATAAAAGAAATTTGCTAATTATCTAGAAAGGTCTATAACCATACCAGAGTCAGTGCTAGGCACTGGAAAGTCTCATTTCTACCGATGATATCATTCCGCACTGTATTAATAGCTAATCTCAAAAAGTCGTGATTCTCATTAAGCAAACACGATGTCACTATGTACCCAACCTGCAGCCAGATCGAGTCAGTCGAACATTCCCACAATAACATCATTGTCCCAAAGCAGAACCAAATGTAGAAAAGTTCATGAATGTAAGCAGTAAATAAATCCTATGAAGGATACCCTAAAGCATCTATTTAACAAATTAGGGGGAATTTTTCTACATTTGCCAGGCAAGAGCTAAATTCAAAAAGACATCAACATCCCTATTGCACGCATATTACAGAATCAACTTTGAACATTCAAACAAAATTCGCTGACTATTTCCAGATTTTATAATGGACCTGTTTTCGTGCTGCTGCTTTGACCTCACAATGTGCCAGAAAGCTTACTAAACAAAGTCACAAGCAACATCCGCTCAGCATTTGATAATTTTACTGGTTCAATGGGTGTAGCAAACGACTGTCCATAACATTGGCACAAGGCATCCAAGAACAAATCCAAAAATCAAAAGTTCTTAGTCCTCCAACTGATTGTTGCATTCAATTGGCAATAAAGTTTAAATCATTTCAAAACCAATAGTTATAGTTTGATTCCATCAATTATTACAAGTACTGCATAAGGATGGAAAAAGCACATCTATATAACAAATGAAAAAAAATGTAAAGTGCTGCAGCAAATTCAAAACTTTTTAGATGCATGCTTAACATGAGATAATCGTCATGAGTTGACAGGATCCAGTTTTTAATGAATGTCATCTATCTCACACAGAATCTATTTTAGTGCATGTAAGCAACAAGAAATATAGCATAGCAAAATAATTATCAAACATGCAATAAGAACTATCCAGCACATGTATTGTAGTGAACGACTAGCTTATTTAAGTTGATTGCAATCAAACGTAGTTGGGTTCTGAGCAATTGATTGAAACCTTATTGCCAAAAGTAACAATACTAGCATTACAAGACAAGATCATTGCATTGTGTTATCAAAAACTGAGGTCATCAGGTACCTGCTTTTCAGGATACTTGGGAGCAGATATTAAAGAAACGGCTTCCATGTGACCAAAGTCCACATCATAACCAAGCATGTATATGTAAAGCATTTTCCAGACGTATTTCTTCTTCTCATAAGGAGTCAAACCCTGTAGTGAACAAAACATATGTAAAAAAACTCATACAATACCAAAATCAGACTCATCTCTAAGATACAGTTGAAAATTTTGATCTCGCAGAATATAACAAAATTTGCAAGCAATATGAATGCCAAAATGACAAGCAGAGCAATATGCTGAAAAATGTTGCTGACAAAAAAATTTCTGAAAAAAATATTAAACTTGACCAGCCCCAAGGGAAGCTACAAACTCCAAGTTTAGCAAATAAAAACTGGCCATAAGAGACACCCCGAAAATTGTAAGTAAGAAAAAAAAATTGCAGACAATTTCGTTTCTGCAATAACACCCTAAGGAAGTCCATTACTCAGAGCTCTTGTCATAACTGAACAGTTTGTTCAACTTCATATATCTAAGGATTGGTTAAAGAATTTGTAACGATTTTGGGTCGCGTACTACTCACAACTTGGTTTACGCAATTGAAATTTCTAATTCTGCAACAAATGAAGGATCAAGATCAAACAAATAACCAGGAGATCACATCAGTAGTTTGGGCTACAAAAGTTGTTGGCATAGGGCACCGATTTGTTACAGTTTGCACCAGAACGGCCCCCTATGGTCTCGCAACATGGTGAATTGGGACATTGTTAGACAATGAAGTAACTTCACTGCATGTTCAACCAAGGACAGGAGATGATTGCAAGACATGAAGGTTCATTGAGAAGAAATACATAAGGCTGAGTTCTGATAACTTTACCTAAGCATTGCTGCTGATGGACAGTGATTAGGCTACAAAACTTTGTTTAAGTAGCTCAGGCCATGGTAATTGCAACTGTAATTTTGAAAAATCAATTTTCAAAGACATCACCTTCCCAAGATCCCCACCAAAAAACAAAAATCAGTGAGCTTCATGTAGCTCCCACTGATTGCGCTGATGATGGCTATATGCTTTAGCCTCAGGATCAGAGTATGGCCACAATAAGCGACAGGCTCAAGTAGATAAGTAAAGCAGGAAAAGAGAAAAAATAAAAATAACATAGGTCAGCAAAAGTGATACCGCACACAACAAGAACGTTTTGATAAATTAATCTTCATTTTAAGATTGAAACAAACAAGGACTACAGTTTCCTTCTGCCTTTGCAGTAAAATATTCTAAAATTGAAGAGGAGGTCTTGGTTAGTGAGCATTTGAAACAAGGAAACTTCCACAATCCCAAATAAAAGCCTACTTGACTTTTAACTGAAACGAATCTCACCATGATTACTAGGGGAAATCCTTGGACAACAACGCCAGTCACCTCAGAGTCAATGACGCACAAACATCCACTTGCCATATCTCTCATATTTTGAAAATGTTACTATATACCCTGCTTCCTGAATATCAATCTGTCTTGTACAGTCTTCTAACCCTTATCCACTTAAAACTTGTCTCTTTCACTACTTAGTTGAGCATTAACATACTCCATGGATTACCTTTTTCCCTTGCTATAGGCCACCACCCAGAAAAGGAACAACAACAAAGAGGCCGGTGCAATTTATTTATGAATGCTTAAGTCTTCTTAACGATTCTACATATAGCAACAAGGTCATGAAGTTCAAGGCTTAATCATAACTTAACTGAACATACTAGCGAATTATTCTAAACCACAAATCCAGGAAGGTATGGTGGGACCCCCAGCTCCTACCAGTTCACACAGATCATACTATGTCTTTGCCATGGATTGAACGTGTTATAAGCTGTGCAAGTAGTGCAGTACTTTCCCGATTATACTGAATTTGGAGAAATAGCCGTGCATGATCTAACAACGTCCATCAAATAACATCGAAGAAATCACAACTTTCATCCAAGTAATTTTCAGTGTTGAAAGTACAAGAAGAAAATGAAGGTTTAGCGAAAAAGAAAAAAAATGCAGCCACAAATGCCAATATTTCAACATTACTCGTCTACACCCCTTCCGAATTATCAGCATTCACTACCAACAAAATGCTAGCTCATTTTCATTTCTTAACACATTTTTTCTTCTTTTGTCCAACTAACCCTTTCCAAACATAAATTCCATCTAAGATTATCAACTCAAAATTTCTGAAATAGAAAGGCCTCTACTAATCAAATTGCCAATGACAGAATTCAAACAGAAAGTAAGCATCCAAAACCAGCCAAAATTACAAAACCATAAAACACTCCAAACACATTTCGACTAAGCCTTAAAAAGTGAATTCGGACTTCAAATTCCACAAATTTTAAACTAAGCCAACACATTCAAAGCCCTCTTTACTCGATAAAGAACCTAATTTACACAAATGCACCACTTAAACACAAAAAAACCTAAACACAACTCCACAAAAATACAGTCCCCTCAGCTCAACAGCTCATATCGAATTAAAAAAAGCTTTTAAAAAAATGATTACAACAAAGAAAAATAAATGAAGTACCTTTTCATTTTTGAAGCGAGTACGGATATTGCCGAGCTCTTTATCGACGCGGAGGCGTTCTTGTTCTTTGTTCTGGCAATTGCGGACGTCGCTGATGAACACCGACAGCCCTCTCATGCCAGACAACGCCATCTCCAAGCGGTCCGATCACAACTCCGGTCCAGATCCAACTCAAAACGCTTGGTCCGGTTACAATTGAAAGATCTTAATCCTCTGCTTTGGTTTCTTCAAAATGAATGCATCTAATCAAAATTCCAGGTGGAATTCACCGAGTAAAAATCAAAATGCTGAAAGTGAAAAATAATGTTTAGGGTTTGAATTTACAAATAGAGAGAGAACAGTGGGTGTTTGGAGGCGTGATCTAGAGAGAGACAGAGGTGGACTGAGGAGAAAATTTGGAAAGAGCCGTCGGGGCCCGATAGATAGGCTGAGGAAGAAAGACGACTTTTTTTTTCTTTTTTTTTTTTAGTATACTACAATTTTTTACAGCAAATGACGCCATCATTTCGCTTTATTTTTAAATTTTTTTTATTTATTGACTCCGCTATAGCATTAACATTTAAAACTCGATTTTTATTTTTCTTTTTGGGTTTGGTTTTTAGTTCCCAATTTAAAGCTTGTTGACTGGAAAAGAACCAGAAGGATGTGGATCCGGGTTTCGTGACCGACCCGAAAAGGGGATGGGTTTGTGGTTTGACCGTTTGAAGCACAAATGCGAAAAGCCTGTTGAAAATGTCAGAAACTTTCATCAGTTGTTCTTTTGCCTATTTTGTGATTTTCCACCAAAAATAAAAATTTTACATTTTCTATGAATACATTTACCAGTCACCTTCTTTTCTCACATAAATAAAATCGTTATAGTACGTTTTTCTATAAAAAATCCTAAATATAGCAATTCAAACACCTGAATCTCCCTCTTTTTTTTTTTATAGTTTTTTGTTGATGAATGCTGCCTATGAACTTCAAGTTTATCATTGATTTTTTATTTCACATTTGATTAATTGTTTTCATAAGTTGAAGTGACCGTACGTTTTTTTGTTAGTATTAGGCTGCAAAAAATGAAGGCAAAAGGCTATAAATATATCCAAAGCAAAGCAACTAATAAGGCATAAAGAGATATTTTAAATGAAAACTTAATTGTTATTACTGCAGTTTTAAATAGTAGCAAAAATAGCCAGAACATATGCCATATAGTTCTTTCAAACCTATCTTACCATTAATTAGATTGTAGTATTGTTTTATTTTATCATACGGTCTGTCTAACAGAAACTTTCTGAGCGCTTGTTAAAATATATTTCAGGTATTAAATTTTTGAAAATGTAAAATTAATTAGAAAAAAATGTATAAATACAAAAAAAAAATAACTATTAATATGTATATGTATATAAAATATTAGATAGAATTTAGACGTATTAATGATTGTTCAATTGTCATATTTGATCTGTTAAAATACAAGCATTTAGATTCGAAATCTAATTATTTATCACACATAGGAGACACACATAGTAGAGTAATTTAACTCAGACCAAATGTTGAAAGATTTTTTCACAAATGGATACTGTAGTAACGAGGGAACAAGAAATTCATGAAAATCATAGGAATGTTATTCAAGAAATTCCAGTCTCCTTCCTTCATTTTACTTGGTTCTTTCCCTTCTCGACATCACAGATGTAAGCCTGATAATACCCTTGTCGGGCGAATACTCGACCCTAAACCACCAACTTGAGAGAGAAGGTCCAAATAAGGCTTATCTTTGGCGTTTCTAGAATTGATTCCCAACCATATAATGAGTAATGACCTGCTATGATGTAAACCGGTTGAACTTTGAACCATTGTGCTTTTGGGCTTGAAGAATTTGGCAAAAGTCGGTCCACTTTTGTGACTCTTCATAGGCTCATACCACTCAATGCTGACTTGTCAAAACAACCCATTAGAGACAAGAGGAAATTTCGCTGCAAATGTTCACACATAGACTTGGGACGCTAAAAGTTTCAGCAGGGATTATTAGGGGTGCTCAGGGATCAAATAATCCATGTGTGTACGATTTCACTGACGCTAATCACATGTAGCGATCAACAAAATTACAGTCCATACTGTAACCAGCTGAATCGGTTAATCAGTGACCGGTTAATCTGTGAGATAGGATTGAGTGTACATGATAATTTAATCTTCTTCTACGTATAAAAAACAAAAAAGAATTAGATTAACAAATCAAATAATATAATATTTTTTCAAGTCAATAAGAGTATTTAATCTTACAATTCTAAAAATCTATCAACAACATAGAAAATCAAAACACATTAGATAATTTAAACACTGAATATTATAAACATTTGTTTTCGTTTTCTCTATTTCTTGAAAGCAATCAATTTTATTTTTTTCCAAATAAGGATGATAGGTTACTGCACAACCAAACATGTAAGTTTTAAACATTAAAAACAAAATATTTAGTAGAGTGATAGGGTTGATAGAATTTATGAGGAAAGAAAAGAAGTTTTGGAAAAAAAAAAAAAGAGAGAGAGAAGCAGAGTAAATGAAATTAGTGGCGACGCATGTAGAAAGTGAAAAAGGTAATTGGGAGTTAGAATTAGATAGATGAGTTTATAAGTTTTGAAAAATAAAATATATAATAGTTCTCATAACTCAAATTATTAGTAAATTAAATTGACTAAATAATTATGAGTTGGGGTTGGGGTTTGGATTTGGCTACTAGTTATCCTAACCCATCCCACATATCCTACACATTTGTGCCACATATGCAGATAGGTCCAAATAATAATGATTTTCAAAAATTAAGAACCATATTCTAATATAATTTTTTAAATAGATTCGAGTAACCTAATCATTTCAAGAATTGCAAGTTCATTACCCTATTTTTTATTTGGATTAATTCGATTTTCTTGATTATCTACTTTTTCTTCTATTCTTTTTGAACACCTGATGGACTATACATATATGCAATCAAATTCCTGTCTTTCTACCATGTTTACTGTACATGTCTTTCTACCGTCCAGCTGACATCGTGTTTGTTGTTAAAAAATCAGAGCCATTTCTTTCTGATAATTGACACATTTTTAAGCCCAACGGATACATGGCACCAAACAAGCCCCAAGATACAACAGTGCATTCTCAAAAAATGTTCTACTTGTTTTTCGAATTCCCCACTCAAGCTTGAAGCAAGGACTTGCCAAAAACCAAAATTTACAATTAACATTGCATAGCTTTGAAATAAAATAATTTACTTCACAAATTTCAATCACTTTTTTATCTTCCCAATTACCTTTTTATCTCACATACATCACATCACTAAAAGTGCTACAGTAATTATCTCAAATAAATCATCCAAATAAACTCCTATCCAAACAAACCCAATTTTTTTGCTTAAGCCAAGGGCATCATCAGTTCTCTCTCTTTCCTTTACTATTTCTTCTTTCTGCTATTTTCCTTCTTTTATTTAAGCTAGGGAAAACACCACTCTCCTGGCAGCAGGGCGGGGTTGGAGAAGGGCTGGGAAAACTTAAACCAAAAAAATCTAACCTAATGAATATTTCAATCAATCAAAAATACATGGATGAGATATCTGATGGATGCTATTATTGCACTCCACTCCATTTTGCCCAATCTACAAACTGCATTCCACCATAGATGTTGTTAGCAAATCGCACACCAACTGTGAAGGCCATCGCAACAGGTGGGACTCGATTTGCTACAGGCGATGCTTCGACCAATCGCTCCAAGCCATTAATAATCTGATAACGAGTATTGGAGGAGACTGCTAGGAAAACACCTGGCAACAAATGAGAATAATGAATAACACCAAATGAATGAGGACAGGCAACTCATGGCAGAAGTTCTCTTAAAAAATCTTCCAATTCAAGCCCCAAGCAACGCCTTGTCCAGAATACTGGTTAACAAGTTAAGACTAGTAGGTTCTTTTTTTCTGAAAGAAGATTGTTGGAGGCTTGAACTTTAGCCACATATCTCAAGGAATTTAACCAGAAGGAGAACACCAAGGTTCAAGCATAGGTCTTTCTTTTCATGTCCGTCAGCAACTTAAATCAAAGGCACATGAGATGGCAGAAATAAGAAATCCATCAGATTGTTATCAAACATGTGCTTCAATGACACAGGCAGAAGGAAGGAAAAATGACCAGCACCAGGGAAATGAAGAACAATGTACCCAATCAAGTTATTAAATTTCAGAAAAATTTGAAGAATAGCTCAAACCTATATGATTCGCAGACTACATCCAAATTTAAGGATCATAAGATCCTTTCATAGAATCGTATTCACTCAAACGTTCTTTTCCAAAAAAAAAAAATCACGCGGTTGATTTGACCGTGCAATTGGCACTTACCTTGTGCCTAAGAAATTGGAAGTCATATGTTCATCAGGCCATCAGGAAAAAATTAGAAGAGAGAAAAAGCAAAAAAGAAAAGAACATAGATAAGTCAGAGAGAGAGTCCAAGTCTTTAAGGATTGAGTGCCTCAGAATCAAAGTATGCAACATGATAGTAAAAGGTAGTGAAGCTTTAAATGCATAATGGCACCTCTCTCTGAAGCAACAAAATCAGATAGTACACACAGTGGCAGCAATAGAAAGGATAGGTTGAGTAGTATCAAGTAAAATACCCCAGAGAGCTGCACTCTTTACTAAAGGGGGAACTGGAATATCCTCTTCTGACTTCTTGATGTTCCTGAAAGATAAAAAGAAGCACAGTATAGATCTGGGGCCATTTAAGAATGTGCACTGCCAAATTTTCTGGACATCTCCACTCAAATTTCATCAGAATGACATATAGTCCATTAATGCTTATCCGAACAAGAAAAATGTGAAAGAATAGACTGAATAATTGGGCCACAGTGAGGTAAGTAATACTATCTTGAGTTCCTCATTTTGTGTGCTTAATTGAAGGGATTTATGGGGCCAATGTGAAGGTTAATATGAATAATGGCTCTCTCAATACAGTGGAGAAAGCAAAACTTTAATTCTTTCAAGTGTGCTGAATATGATGAACTTACTTTTCTAAAAGGTTGATTTAGGAAAATAATGGATAATTTGAACAATTTGTTCCATCATCAAAATTGCTGCTTTCAACTTATTATATTATTCAAAATCCACTTTCTAAGAGCAAGTGATTAAAAAATTTAATCTCTTGTTTAGTTTCACTTCCATTTTTCAATGCAAAGATTACTTTTTAAAAACTGCATACACCAGTGAAATGATAATTAGAGATGTGAATCATATTTTTTGTTATTTCATGCTTTCAGTCCAGAGCTTTATAGCGAGTTTAAGAAAAGATAATTACTTTAATTCAATACCCAAGAGAACAACATACAATAAGAATTATTCTCGTTCCAAAAGCCTAGAAACTATTTCATAGTCCAATAGCAAGTAATAGCATGAAGTTATCTAAAAAGACATACACCTTTTAGCAGTCATAATCAAATTTGCTATGCCTTGACCGATAAGCCCACAGCCAAATCCAACTGCAGCATATAATACACCCTGGATCGAGCATAAGTTAGGTGGTCAACAAGAGAAATATTCAACAAGGATCCGACAGAAAGTAGCATAAAAAATCACAGATGAACTGGGAAAGCAAGATGTTAACATTGGAACAAGAATGCATGCCATTAACAGAAAAAAGAGGATCAGGGAAAGCTTTTAACTAAATAAAATGAGATGATAGGGGACATATGCTCCCTTCAAGACTTCAAGCCTGGTAACCAAATATAGTAATTGTCACCCGGTGTATCTACAAAATGTATTACCTTGTAAAAGTATGTAGCGATTCGTTGCCGGACTGAAAATTTGCATCCTGGCCTTTCAGCTTCAAAAACACTAGAACCAAAATATTCACAATTAAACACCTAAATAGTCAGTTGTAACAGCAAACAAGATGCACGCAATTCTGCTAGCCCAATAAACACCAGAAGTATAAGACTAAAAAGGGGCATGGGATTGAGGTATTCACAGGACACTCAAGTATTAACTAATTAATCTTATATTAGGCACAAACCCTGTCAAAATTGGGATAGTAGCAATTAAATACAATCAGCTGATAGTTTGCAATATTTAATGGTATTCAGTACAACATGGGGTAATGCATGCTTTAAAAGGAGAAAAATCTTTAGTCCTAATACATGGAGTAACTCTGAAACTGAGTTATATCTCTAACGCGCAGACTAGTAATTGAGGCTATAAATCCTAATTGTGCAACAGAAGTAGCTGGAATTATTTATATAAGAGCATCACCTAATGATCGGTTGATTGCCTAAATCAACAACCTTTGAGGTTTTGACCAACACCAGCAAAATTTTTTCCTGTATAATTTTGCTGGTCATGACATATGTTGGGTAATCAAAGACACTCAGTTGCTAGTTTTACTTTACAGCTTTGCAATCTTTAAAATGCATTCCAATCTGGAAGAATAGGAAGCAATTTATTCAAATCTTATACACCTGACTTGACTTTAAGGTTTCTATATGTGAATCTCTAACTTTCAAGTCACAACAGATGTTTTCTTTTGAAGTGCAATATTTTATCATCAACTGCTTCCTACCACCAGATTGCTGGTTTTCAACAGCCCCTTGATCAGCTTCAATGGCAATATCTATGTTATGATAAAGTCAACCACACAGGGGGTCATCACTATCAACTGTTAAAAGATGAAGGAGAACAAATGACAGTAACATTAAGATCCTATAAGCTATTATACCTGCTTGGGAGAGAAGCAGTGGCAAGTTGTAGTCGCCCTAAAAAGCCACTCGAAACAGATCTCTTCCCAATACGAGCATAAGGTGCCAGCATGCCAACCAGAGCAATGTCAACTACCACCCCAACCAAAACATCTGCAGCATACAATTCGAACTCGGCCCAAAAATCCTTACCCCTCTTCTGAACTTCCGCAAATGTTGCACAACAAGTATCAATGACCACCTAAAATACAAGACATCCAGTTACTTATGACAGCCCAACAGAAAATACATTAACAAAAGTTGGATAACTTGTTGAAACTAAACTGGAAAGTTCACCACAAAAGTCCAGTCTACAAGGTTGAAAGCTACAAACTCGATTTCAACCTCATCCATGAAATTATTCTTTAGTTTGTGCATTTTTCTGCCATGCAACTTCACAGGTTCAAAGAATACAGGAAAACAGACATAATGCATCACTCTAATGTCAATGTTGTCACTTCAGGTTCCATTTGGTATTTGTGTCAAGCATTTCATGCATCCACAAGAAAAGCAAGCCCTGACAAACTCCAAAAAACAGCCGAAACAGCTAAACGAGTATCCCTAAACCATTCCGTATGGGCCAAAATGAGCAATTGTCCTTGATTAACGATTAGAATAAAAACACACATCCCACAGGCATAACTGCCATAGCTAAGCTCAAAGAATAATCCTTTTTGGCAAGCAATACATGTTCCCATACATAATAATTCAACATTATAACCCAGTTCAAAGTCTTTAACTAACCTCTGTCCCAACTTTAAACAAAAACGCTGGATCAGCAAGCATTCGATTCCTGAGCATAGAGCAGTACCTCATCAAGAATCCCAACGGCCAAACTGACCCCTGCATTATGAATTCAATCCAGAAACACTCCAATTAACAATCCATCGACCAACAGTATCAAGATGGCAATAGCAACAAATCCATGACCAGGGGAAAAAATTTAAACATCATAAGCAGGCATTTCCACCTGTAAACCCAAATAACGGCTAAGAATCAAGCTCCGAATCCCAGTAGTCTCGGCAGCTTCTAACATATCAGAAGGCAGAGTCGCCCCTCGTTTTTCAGCTTCTCTCATCACTTCTTCAAACTTCAAAAGAGGCCCGAATTCTTTTTCATCAAAATCACCTTCTTCTTCTTCATCTCCGCCCCCGCCCCCGCCCCCGCCACCTCCACCGCCAGACGGCAATCGCCCATTGCCGCCATCTCCTCCACTTCCATTATCAATTCTGGGTTCCTCTATAACCTCCTCGAGAGCACTCGTTTTCGCAATAAAATCCGATTCGCTACATTTGAGCTGAAACACTTGGCAACTGTTACTCCTATTATTTTCCCTGAAACTACCATCATTTCTGATTGAAAAGCTGGAAAAGGTCGAGTTTTTGGAAGAACCCAAAAGCCTGAACTGGAAGTCAACACTCTGGGCAGCGAATTGGTTGCTTTCATTTGGCGAAATTGACAGGTTTTTCAATGCCAAGCTCAAGCTCTGGGAAGAAATAGCCATACTTGTCAATGTAAAGCTATTACCAAAAATACAAAAGTTCTATACCTGTTTCCTTTTTGGCTGTCAACACTTAAATCAGTTATCAATGAATTATCAAGAAAAAATCCAGCACGAAAGCGTTGGGCCTTTTGGCCTTTGGGTGAAGTATCAAGAATCCGGTTCCGTATAGGTTGTAACTCGTAAGATCCCACATAGTAGGGTTTATGGCACACTGTTGTTAGAGTGGCAGCTTTATTTGTAGGACTATTTATATTTAGACACCTGGAATTTTGTCATTTTGTAATTATGCCCCTTAGAATGTTACAAAGTTTCAGTATACAGTCCCTGGCCGTCGGCCAACTACCAAATGTCAAATGGGCAAACAAAGCATGAAAAGTGGGAAATTTTGGCTCGAGTTATTTTTATTTTATTTTATTTTTTATGTAGAACGTATTATTATTATTATTTTTCCATCATGCAACAGGCAATTCAAGAAAAAAGATATATAAATTCAAGGGCACTACTTTTCTTCCCTAATTTTATAACCTCACTCGTACTCTATTAATAATCATAGAAACAGCTTTAATGAACAATTTATGCCTAATTGTTATAGTAATTGAGATTGATTTTTCAAACAATTTTCAATAAGTTACACGAGTAGAGTTAGCCTTTTTTACTTTGTTGATAAACATGCATAATATGAGTATTATTATACACCATATATCTCGTACAATTGAAACTGAAGCCCAGTTTGTCAAGTAAATTTTTTGGGTATTTGTCTAAAACCTTGCTGTAACTTACTGTAGAAGTTGTAGAAAAAATTTTAAAATGTGTAAATTTTTGAATATTTTGAAATGTATAGTTTAAAAATTTTGAGAAGTTTTTTGAGATTGCTAAAACTAAAAGTTGTTAAAAAACTTGTGACAGACAAACTTGGCTAAAAACTTGCTTGCCAAACAAGGACTGAAAATCGTTCCGAACCCCATCTCTCCTTTTCCTCCTTCCCTGTTCTCATAAATGCTTCCTACTTCCAAACCCCTAACAATACACACAGAATCTTTTTTTTACAAAGAAGAGGAGAACAATATATAGAGTCTTGTTTTCAACTTATTCTTGTTGTATTACTCCAATGTCAGAATATTATAACTATTAATGTAAATTAGCCTCCATAAGCATAAGCAGCAACTGCAATATCAGGACACATTTTGCATTCATCCTAATTGTGTTCATAGAGGGACATGCTCAGAAGTCACAGCATTGCATCAGAACTTGTTTGATCCCCGTCCTTAGCATTGTCAGTTCCTAATATAAACATCTCCAGAAGCATTTTGCCTCTCCGATTTTCGCCTCAAAGCTTAGACAGCATAACTAAGATAAACAAGCAAGAAAAGCCTTTGAATTTTCATCTTTCTCGGTGCCTGAAGCAACTTTACCATGTGATTGCTGATAAAACTTACCGTGGTGCTATACATTAGCGAAACAAAGAGAACAAAAGCATACACAGCAACATCGACTAATTTGCTAGGCATGCGAGTTGGATGTAAACCAAGAATTTACATGGGTTAAGCAGCTTGACTATTTACTTTTTTAATCTGAAAATTTCATGAGATGAACATGTCACTAGATTGTTACTACATTTCAGACATAGGGATCAATTGACTTGGACAGAGTTTCTGTCCAAATCAACCAAAATTTCACCTGCTTACAAAATCACATCCTATCAAATGGAGCTGTACATGTATGAACCCAAAAGAATCTGAAAACTATAAATGATATACCTCCTTTTTTCCCTCTCTAGAGTCGACTTAATGTATTTACTCGCCTATACTAATGTTGAGAACGGAATGTCAGCCAAACTTTTTGAGAACGAATACTAATTTGTCTTCAAATTATCCTTCCTTCCTTTTCCAAGAAAATTGCATTATATTTCACCAAATCAGTACCTCCTTCAAGCCTTCAAAAGTCAAAGAACATCTTGACAGCGAATGACTTGGCACCTCAATATACACATTATATCATGAGAAACGAGCTCAGACCCAACCTTCCAGGGTTACTATCAGGGTATCTAAGAAGACTTGGTAATGTCACGATTTTTCAAAACAAAGAGAAACTTTTGCGGTGTCTTGACTGAAGGGAAAGTCTTCCATGCTCACCTGATGCCCTAGGAGTAGGCGCTGTACTTTCAACAACATCTGTTTGAGCTTCTGAAGACTGGGGAAGCAGATTGCATCCCATCCTCCTTGCAATGAAACGAGGAGAACTGATAGAGCTGTATGACTTTGCCACCCTTTTCATCTCTTGCTTTATTTTAGTGAATTCTTCTTCAAGCTCTCCAACTCTAGATCTCATCCTTTCCATGTCTACTTTTAATACCTGGTTCTCACGAGCAACTGTCATCCACCCATCTCTCTGGAGAATCTGACCCGCCATGTCACTCGGGACAGTCATTGGAACAGGAGGAGCAGTTTCAGCATCCAAGACATGGAGGCAGCCGGCAAGAGCTGCCCTCAGCTGCAACTGCTCAAAGAACAGCACTTGAAGAACAACTCTGAGTGGCAACCTTTCATTTTGAGATGCATGAGCACAAGCATCAATGGACAGCTTCCGAAAGTCAATAATGTTGCATAGCTGTTCCTTATCTTTCTCAGGAAGCCAAGGGTGTTCCTGTACAAGTTCATGAGAATGTTCTACATTAGGATAATAAGAGGCTTTGTTGGTCACCTTTGTAGGAGTATAAATAGCAGGTACACAGAAAACTGCGTGTATCTGTGTTGAAGCATGTTATACGCATGTGTAGCCAAGACGCACTGCATATATCAAGTGAAGGCTAAAACATAACACAAAATCACAAGGGAACTGTTACAAACTAGACATATTCATAAATGTCCCCAATTGGAGATCACGAGTTTAAGAAAAATAAACAGTCTCTTTGCAATGAAATCAAACAAAAGCTGAAACAATTAACTAAAATAACATTTTCTGGTCTTTTGAAGAAAATTACAACTGCTTCAGAAATAAGAACTGAATTATAAGGAAGCCTCTAGCAATTTAAGATGTGCTGTAATCAGAAAGCTGAAGAGGAAATAATGATACGAACTAAGAAAAATCATTTTCTAGAGCCCAATTTTCCAAGAACAAGAACATGACTTGTTCACATCATTTGGGGAGCTTCTTTGACTATAGACAGCACTTTAATTCAGTTGACTGCAAATACTTCGAACATAAAAATTACTTTAATATGAGAGAACCTGTCAGCCAAACTGTCGTCCATCGCACTTTCATTTCCTTTTTCTTTTCCTAAGCAAAACTCAGCTTCATCTGGATCATAAAGGTCCTAAAGGACTGAATTAAGTTGATTGCTGTGTATCAAATGCAAAAGGATTTTGCAAGTAATTTATACACAAGTCATGCAGTACCACAGAAAGTCAGAAACACATCATTATGCAGAACTCCTAACATAAAGGAGAAAAAGGAAACTGCTTTGGAGTTGCACGACATTCCATTAATAAAACTAAGTTACCAGCAATTAATTCACAAATTTTACGTGACACACAAGTTGATAAGCAGCAGTGAACTTATTGTTACCTTTAAGTAAATATCCAGCGCTCGGTACAATCCATCATGCAAAGATCTTGAAGATTCTGGCAAGGCTTCTGCAAGCAAACGCATTTTGTTGGGTTTCAGGTTCACATCAGAAGCAACCTCAGCAATGTATCCATCTACCAACTTTGCCACTCTCTTCAATGGTCCTGATGATGGAGATGTTTCTAGATCAAAAGATGATGGGGATAGAGAAGTTAGCCTCGATTCAGAAGACATAAAATGATGAATCATTCGCTCTACACAATCAGTATTGTATAATGTATCAGAGTCTGAGTAACATGGTATCAGTAGACCATCTAGAGTAGCTTGATCCAGTTGCACCCCTATTCTTCTCTCTAAAGAGTCCTGACATGTATGATTGACACCCAATATCAATGCTACTCGTAGAAGCCCTAACAGAAATCGGCAAAACAATGTCCCCTTTTTTTCAGGGAGCAGCTTTGTAACACTTTCTAAAAGAACCTTTTGGTCAACGGCAGCTGGAGTCATGCTGAAACTTGCAACAGTTCTGGGTTTACCACTCTGTCCACCCTGCCATCTGCCCAAACCAGGAAGGTACTTTCTGCAGTAGTGCATTATAGCACCTGCTAAATTTTCTGGTTTTATACCTTTTCCTTCCATTGTATGAATCAACCTCTCAAACAAATGCACACTCAGATATGAAATGTCTTCATACCACCAGTCTGATTCCATGGTACTTTGGATCTTTGCACCTGTATTGATTCCATTCCATAGAATGCTACCCCCAGGGCTCTGTAAACTACCATACATCAACATAGGCCATCCAAAGAGACTAGGATCTGTACAAACCATCACAGAGACAGCATTTAAACATCTACTGACAATTTGCAGCTTGTCTGCTCTTGAAATTACTGGTTCACAACTTTGGAGAGCCAAAAGGCAATCCTTCCAGTTCTTTAAAACATTATTGTGGAAGAAACCTTCTGACTTTGACAATAAGTTATCTTCTCCATGCTCGTCTGTCATTTCAAGGTAGTCCGCTGCACAATATACCATTACTATGTTTCTTGCTGTAAATTCCACCCGCCCACCATAACAGAATTTTATTATGACCAAAAATGTCTCACTGCCACCAGGGAAGTCTTCAAAAGTTGTGATGAAATTCCCATCAGTGGATTCTTCAGATTCTTCGATTATGTTGGAAATCCTCCCACATCTTGATACCAGTGGAAACTGGAGACAAAGAAAAGTTAATATTATCCTCATGATTAAGAAAACTACAAAAAAAAAAAAAAAGCAAAGAAAATGAGGATTAAAAGAGAAGAAAAAAGCAATTCCAAGGAAAAAGTCAAAGAAATCCCACACAACTCAAATTAGTACTGACCCCTCCCCTCAAGCCACAGAAGAGGAAAACAGTTGTGCATTAAGCAAGAAGAAGGCGAAATTTAAATTTAAAAAAAAATTATTAAAATTCTAAAACCACTTAAGAACCTAATGAACAGAGGTGCTAAAACACAAAGAAATGAGCTATTAAAAAAAAAAACAGTGTACTGATTTATAGAGAGATCGCAGTCATTTCAAACAAGACAACATCCTTGGAGTCCTCACAAATTGTTTTAGAGAAGAAACACTTTTGTTGCTAAAAGGCGGGACATTGGAACTTCATACATGTAACAAACAAAATGTCAGAAAGAGATTCATAGTAATTGCAAAATTGCAAAATAATCAACTGACAGTCACGTTCTAAAAGCAATGGACATGCAAAAGCAGACATTTATCAATATGATTAAACACCTAGGGAATTGGAAAGGTCAATATGCTTTGATGTGAGAAGTTTAACACAGTACAAGATCATTGCCTTCGACCTACTCAGATACAAATGGCACTACATCAGTAACCAACTCAAGATGAACAACAGAAAAAGTACCACCAAAAGAACAACAAAATACAAAAATAGATCTCATATATTTCCAGATGCACAAAGAATAAGAAATACCTTGTGAAGATGGAAGTTAACACCATCTACCACCACAGTTATGTCACTTGGTAGAGTTGCATTATAGAACCTGTGAAGTTCATTATAAATCAAAATCGATTTAATTTGATTTAAAGCTCATGTACCAGGTAAGTGTGTGTAACGTATGTAAAGTCAAAACATGTTCGGCATCCTACTACATGTCAGGGAATGAAGAATGACGATTAAACTCAAGTTCCAACTTCAATAAGAGAGATAGCAATTGTTTTTGCTCATAATCATGCCTCCTTCACATTCCTCACTCTGACACCAATTCGTGTACAGGCAGTTCAATAAATTCAAATCTTATTCTGAACTATAAACCATATTTGCGACAGGTAACTGAACTGAACAAGGACAGTCAGGATATTTACCCAAGGACAATCAGGCTATAAGAGCCACAACTGAATTCCTATTCCTTGATCCCAATCATGCGTAATAATGGAGGCACTGCAAATATAACAAGTTCCACAATTCACCACAATCTATATCTACTATATTTGGATGCCAAAGGCTAATTCTATAGTGTTAAAGAACATGATGATTATTGACAGGATCAAAGCAAATAACTTGAACAAGTCCCGGAGCTGATGCCTTCACATATGATTTTTTATCAAGAATCTAACATAAATAAGCAATTAAGTAATAGACAGAAGCATACCAGTCATTGCCTTCACGGCGGAAACCAGTAACTTTTGCTGCAGGAGCCATATCAATGCCCCCCCTGAGGACTCAACAGACCTTCTCCTCTATAAGAACAATTAGTCAATCAGTTCAGTCCAATTTAACTCTCTTCCTCTGTTTTTCGCTCTCTTTTGAATTGAATAAGAAGCATCAGAGGACCAGATAAGTCCTATCACCAGATTAAATTAAATAAACCCCATCCTAAAGAATAAAGTCAGGGCAGGCCACCAACCATAGCAACCACAAGAACAGAGTCAAAATGAGTCAAACCCAAATCACCCCTCCAAAATTAAGTAAATTCTGAGCACAAATCAATCAAAGTAATCATTTTTACGTTCAGGGTTCTCTCTTTCCCTTTCTCGCACCACTTTACAGCTAAGCCACTGAGTCCCCAGTAATTCTTGCACACAAAAAGACTAGCTCACTGCTCTTGATATCCCCTACAAGACACAAGACAGCAACAGCATGGTCCATACTCCACACGTTACTTTAATACACTCCCAAAAAAAACATACATATAGAGAACCCACAAGCCAAGACACGCAACCGGCGGAGAAAAGCATCGTTTTCACAAATTTTCGAGCTTTATCCCACGGCCCATTGCTATAACTTCGGGTTTGACCCCTTCAGATAATCTAATTTTGAGAGAATTTAGGCCGGCAGAGGATTAAAAGAGGGACAAGGGGACATGACAAATGATATGAGAGAGGAAGCGGAGAGGTGGGGGAATAGTAGAATAATAATAAGCGTGTGTGGAGTTGGGTCACGCTTTTTGTCGAACAGATGGTCGGAAGGAAAAACAGGGAAAGCGTTCGAGGGAATATCGAGGTGAATCCAACGAGCGGTGCGGGCTTGTGTCCTGTGGGTGGTGGAATTACTAATGAGATTGTCTGATAATTGATGCCTACGTGGTGGTGTTATTATTTCATGGATTTTTTCTGATTGGGACATTGTTGTGATTGGTATAATTGTGGTCTTTTTTTTCTTTTCTTTTCTTTTCTTTTCGGGAGTGATTGTGGCTTTGTTGGTGGCCACCCCCACGTGAAATGGTGCTAAATTAGTAAATTGTGTGTTGGCATGAGAAATTCTTTGGGTTAGCTTTGCTTTCTTTTGAAGGCAGTGTAAAGCAAAATTTTGTGATTAGAAGATGCTCAAGTGCTTCGTTATGTTCTATCATGTGCAATTCGACAGTAAAGAATGAGTACTATGAAGTCTGTCATTATATTCAATTCATCTGTCTGTAGTTAGATGGTAAAGATTGAGAATTCTGATTATGCTTTCTAGTTGGCCTTGTTTGGATTAGGGTTTTCTGTAGAAAAGTTTTTATATTTTTCGTGAACATATTTTTCAATCACCTATTCTATTAGACATATTTTCGTGAATACATTTTCGATCACCTTTTTATCTCACATTCATCAAATCGTTACAATTTATTTTTTTACAAAAACTCATAAAAATAGCAAGCGAGGCGGATTTGAATACTTCTACAATTGGAAAAGTAAATTAGTGTCAATTGTCTTAAACATAAGCAAAAAGTTACAGATATAAATGCTCAATACTTACTTTTATCAAAAGCCATTTAGTATGGGATTTGTCTCGATGGACATTTGTTAGGATAGAATTCAAGTATTACTTCACCAAAAGCTTGCAAAGATAGATTTCAAGTGTTAATTTCTTGAAAAAATAAAATTACATAAGATAAGTATTTAAATGTAAGAGGTCAATAAATGTGAATGTATATGTATGTTTTGTATGTATACTATCTTGAAAACTTTTCATTCATTGCCATTCCGTAGTTATAGTTAACTAGTCAAAGACAAAATTAGAAAGAAAGATGAAAAGCAGGAGAGGGAGACTCGAACAAGGCACCTAAATGGATCATGAATATGAAATGAAGAGGCCATGAAACAACAATTAATGGTGGAGAGTTGCATTCCAATCCATTTTAGAAAAAGATTAAACTTTTATATACTGATTATGTAATACAATTCATTTTAAAAAAGATATGTATATATTATGCATAAAAAAAAACTATGTATACATTAGTGGGGTTGGGTACGTGCACATATACAAAACATAAATTTCAAATTAAAATTAAAACTAATTGTCATATTTTTCAAGTTCAATAATATATACACTATCGGTATATTAAAAAAATAATTCTTTAATAAAAGTTACCGTACCTGCGCGAAAATCTTTGGCAAAAAGCAAAAGGTGACACTTTCCTTTAGTGAGAAAATAATGTGAAGAAGAGGCTAAACTGCAATTCGAAGTTATAAACCCTCATACTGGAAATACATCTTGATCATAGATTGTTGCCGTGAATTTCTATTCAAAGCAATTTTTTTTTTATTTTCATGTACTCGTATAGTATTTACAAGAGATTGTGAATTTATTAAACTCAATTGGATTTTCCATGTCCAACGGCTTATCACACTATAAAACTATGATTATAGATATGAAGAAACAACCAAAGCGCCTGTGGCCTAATGGATAAGGCGTCTGACTTCTAATCAGACGATTGTGGGTTCGAGTCCCACCAGGCGTGTCTTTGTATTTTTCGGGACTTTCATGGATGCGTTATCTAAAACTGGACCAAGATGTTTCAGGGCCTTTCGTGATAAAGTTGGTGGCATAGATCTGTGTTCTGTTTTATTTTTTGTGTTTTGTAATTTTACAGATTCTGTCCAACAGAAATATTCGATCGTGAATGAGGCGAAATGTTTATGTGATAACCCAGAGATACAGCATATATCTGACAAGTGGTAATCAAATTGGTAAAGCATGATTTAACATATGACAAGGAAAATTAGTAGCCATCTGATTTTAAATCAAGAGATACATGCTTTAGTTCTATGTGTGCGTGTATATATATATATATATATATATAGAGAGAGAGAGAGAGAGAGTTGCTTCCTAACACCTTCTTACTTAGGAGTACATTGCAGTAGCATGGATGGTTTTGGATCAAATTAAAAGCTCAGACCAAAATCCATGGCAAGCATTTTACATCTTTATGAAACTTAAAAAATCGATGGTGCCAACACTAAGTAGGCAACAATAGTTTGTCTAACGAACGATTGGTAGTGTAGCACAGAAATAGGCAAAACAAAAGGCCAAGTACTAACTAATTCCAATCGCCTTGAACCATCACATGCTTTTCAGTAGACTAGGTTTGAAGAACGGTAAAGCATCTTTTAATGCACAAAGCTTCTACCAAGGTCTTCTTAAGCCTTTAATCAAGTCAAGGCAAATAGCCTACATTATTTGTTGGCAATTCTTTAAGAGCATTTGCAAACGCGATGGTTATTACACTTATCATAAGCCTTGAGAGGTCATGAGCTGATAACAAAGACCCCAGCTAAAACCCAAACCTCAGCACTCATTCACCATGGTAATGGACCGTTTACTGCCGGTATATCATTTTAATGCTGAGAAGCATCTTCAATACCTTGACAAGTAAAACTGATCGCAAGCCTCTTCGTAAATAAGAAAAGGGCCAATAGTCACAAAAAGAATAATATATTAGGGAAATGAAGCCTGAAGAGGCAGAACAAAATGATACAACATGATCCCGTATAGTTGTGGTATGCATTAAGCAGCAGATGAGTGACCACAAATTACAAACAGTACATCTATCCTTCTATAGTTCTCCAAAGTGTCTTAGATAAAGCATCACAAGTCTTCCTACTAAAATCCCGCCCTTAAGACCAACATTGAGTTTCATGTTCCTTGTAACTGCACGCTATGGACTAGTAACACTTTGAAAGTGAAAAAATGTGGCCTATATGACAATGAACCATATAGATATACTCAACAGATCCGTAGAAAGAATTGCAAGACCTGCCAACAAGCAGCACTTGAGAAAGAACCACACTATACTGTTTCTTAACTTGCAACAGGCTTTGAAATTGCTTTTCTGATAGCCTCAGCGTATGTCCTGTGTTGATAGGTAAGGGTGGAATCAAGTAGATCCCAGAGAGATGTTTTGGGATTCCATCCTGGAAATCATCCAACAAACATTGACAATCAAATTCAGTGAATCCTCAGTGACAAGAAATTTAACAGAAGTACAGGAAAACAAGAAGTTCATACCCAGTTGTTTGTTGATTATAGTCATATCAGGAATTCTTTTATCACTATCATCATAACCTTCACCATAAAATTCTTTGGAGCTTACATCTATGGTAGCCGCTTCTAGTGGAGGCTCTCCACTAACCTTTGCATAAACCTGCCGAATGTGGGTAGAAGATGGTAAGGAATTCAAAATATAGACAAATCACAAAAACAAACACAAAATTAATGATAAAACACTCTATGACAAACATCATTCATATACCTCTGTCATCATTTCAGCTAGCTGCCTGACTGTAACTTCATTATTAGGATTACCCACATTGAAAATCTGACCATTTGCCCTAGCAGGATTTTCCTAAGCAAAAGTAAACCACTCAGATCCAAATTCAACAATAACATGTGTAACAAACCAAAATGACACCAAAGCCAACATACAATCATCAGATGAACAGCTTCAATTGCATCTTTAATGTAAACAAAGGTTCTCTGTGATTGGCCTCCATCAACAAGTTTTAGGGGCTCACGCCTCAATAGATTCTGAAGAAAAAGAAATGGTAGAATATGGTTAAGAGATAGGACAACCACAAAAAAATTACAGACTACCAACATGAAAACAAGAAATGAGACTAACATTACTAAAGCATGCCAGAACTCTTGGAACACCCTCACTGGGCCCATCAATTCCAGGTATGAAATCCATTCTAGGACCAATCCAGTTAAAGGGCCTAACAATGGTAAACTCAAGACCGTTTTCAGCACCCTCAGCTGCATTGCAAGGCCAAGTCAGAAATATCCAGTGCAGTATCTAATATTGAAAAGACAGATCAACAAAAAGGTAGCTCACCATAGATCAATCTCTCAATTAATTGCTTTGCGCATGCATAGGACCACCTCTGCTTCTCAATGGAACCAAAAATGCAAGGGGAGGTATCTTCCTTGAGAACATAATAAGCAGGATCCTATTTCATAAAGCAGAAAAGACTCAATGGATTTCCACCGCTTAAAATCTCGCTCTACCAAAGTGCCAAAATAGTAGTAATAGTAAAAAAACTGGGTTACTAAGTGCACCAAATATGAAACCTAAGACAAAATGTAGCAAGAAGAAATAGCTCATATTAATATTTTCAGCAACATGAAATAAACTAACCAAATTTTACCATACAGCACATTGGCGTGCTCTTAAACTAGTCTTCATTGGAGTCGATCAAAAGAAAAGAGCAGCAAGCCCCATCAAGATTCCAAAGTGATGTTGAAAAATTTTTTATTTTCAGTTTGATTATTGTGACAAAGCAGAACCAGAGACGAAACATACTTGGGGAAAGGGGGAGATTCTTTGAAAAACTTTACAAACAAGATGCGGTTTTCCATTTGGAACCACCTAGTACAAAAAAGATGACCCTATGCAACTCAAAAACATGTATGTTAGCACATGTATTAGAATTTTGAACAGAAAGTAAAATGCCAAGTACTAGTCAACATCAAGTTAAATTAAAAGGCAAACTATAAATTGCAATTTACATCATTTGTTATCTTATTTAAAGGTTCTTTGCCACTGTTATTAATAAAAATCGCTTCTATCAATGCCATTCATGCAGGAGCCAAAGTAGAAACAATAAAAATATGGAGAAGCAGAGTAAAGAAAAAATATCTTCCTATGTTTCGAGTTATAGTTGAAAGACTTCAGTTTTGGCCTCTTTGCCTAACTACCAATGTCAACAATGGTACAAACACGTAATCCCCTAGCTCAGACTGGAATAATTTCCCAGACACAACATGTATCTTCAAGATTCCCAAAAGATCAACTTAGCTTCTCAAAATTAAATGGAAGCCACAGAACAAAACCTCACTTAGATAACTTGCAGCACACAAATGGTAAATTCTGACCTCCACATGTTTTTCATTTACTGGTCAAATATATGGATATTTGATTTGTAACAAGTTTCCCTCTTCTGGAAACTATATAGAAGTCCCAGCCAAGCTAAGATCCAACTAAATCCATGAAATAACGGGCCTGATACACATGCACCCCTATCCATGCCATAACAAGAATTTTCACATTCCAACATTACTACTTATGAAAATTAAGGTTTCCACAGGGAAGTATGAAATCACTAAATAAAATCAAAAGAATCATCTATAGTTTAATGCTTTCAAAAATTTTATTTATCATAAGAGTAGCCAGCTCCATAAATGTGTCAAACGGCCTCCAAAAAAATCTCTAAATTTCGACACCTTTTCTCAGAGATTTGGATGATATACACAGTTAATAAACTTTACAATCCAAGACAGAGAATAAGATGCAGTTTTAAACAAAATAACCACATGATATTTTCTTCTTCTCAGGATTCCCTTTTGTGACTCAAAATTCCTAGACATATTTAATCCCATTTCATCCAACATATAAATGAGAGTTATCCATGATACTCACTAGTTTAGGACATCTAGTCAAACATCTGAAAAAGGTTTTGAAAGCATATCCTCACCTGTCGCAATTGGCTATCTTTGGGTAAAAAACTACCGATTGTTTTCCCATAAACTTCACAGGTAGAGAAGTGAATGAGACGCTTGCCATTTTCAGAGCAATACTTAACCTGCAGAACGCCACAAAATCCGCATTTTCAAGAGACGAAAGAAAAAGTCAAAAGCCATAGACCATTTTACAGTAACATCAACGTTCCCCAGCATGTGAACCAATGCTGCCTCAAAATAGCCAATTCAATCAGATTATTGCAACATCGCCCCAACCTTTCATCCCTCTTAATAAAGAACATAACTAGAAGTACCGATAAAACGCAAAGTTCATACCACTGGGAGAGCATCAATGAAGTTGCTGTAGATTGTATCGAGAGGTCGAGTATTGTAATCAGCTGGAGTACAGATCGCGGCAAGATTTATAGTCTACATGACAATAAATACCCAATAAGGAAAAGACAAAATAAAAAATCAGCAGAACAGTCAAATCCCATTTACCATTCCAGCATTTAATAATAGTATTTGACCCTATCTCAAGACTAAAGCCCCTATAAACAATTGCATATACTATTATAAATACAGAAGGCATATAAACCAACCTCGAGAAACAAATCTTTTCAGCCGCCAAGATTCAGATCTAACATCTATCATTCAGTATACTCGGAACAATAAATCAAGAAAATTACTGCAAAATTTTCCATAATATGCAATATAAAAAAGGAAAAAGAGCAGTTAAATGCATGCAAACAACCATATTTCCCCGTTTTCCCTCTTAAAAACAGGAAATAATCACGGAAAATCACTAGACAAAGAAAATTCAGAGGCATGATAGAAAACATGGGGAAATTGAAAATGCCAAGCACTGAAGAGAATAAAGAAATTTACAAGATCTGCCATCTTGATGAGGCCTTCAAGGCGGGAATCGTTCTTAATATTGAGGCGGTGGAATTGGATACGGCCGGCCCAGGGCAGCGACGCCGGCTCCAACAAATGCTTGATCTTATCGCTGTAGACATCCACGGCAAGGACTTTATGCTCCGTTTCCGACATCAATTTCTCGCAGAGGTGGGACCCAATGAATCCACCGGCGCCAATCATGCAAATTGTCATCGGCTTTATCGGATTCCCATCCAGATCTACTCTTCCTGCCATTTCGTCTTCCCGAAATCCTTGACCCTAGGTTTCGCTACTCTGTTCTAATAAATGCTACGGTGTAATTGGAGTGCGTGAGTGTGTGAAATTTGACGATGGATTAAAGGAGGTGGACGGAGGAGGAGAACGGTGGGGAAGCTGAGGGGCTGTATTTAAAGCAGAAAAAAGGAGGGAGGTGAGGGCAGAGGCTGTGAGAGAATATGGCCCTACTCGCGTTCAATTTGTATTATTATGGGCATGGGGAATTGGGATAGCTTCAACTCATCTGTACGCGCGGGAGCATTTCGAGTGGGGGATTATGATTACGCGCTCTGAGTCTGAGATCGCCGTGTGATGATGTAGAGCGATGTACTGGATATTTGGACTTTTCTGGGTTACGGTTTTGTTTGATTAGTGGTCATAATTGGTCTTAAATGGGTATGATTTCTTGATATGGTACTTGATTATGTTTCCAAAACATGTTTGGATAGTGTATTATTTGAAATATATTATTTGGAATAATTACTGTAGCATTTTTTGTGATGTGATGTATGTGAGATAAAAAGTAGTTGGAAATATAAAAAGGTAGGTTGGGAAATGTGTCTGTGATGCAAGCGAAATATTATTTGGGATAATTTTGGTATCCAAACACTCTTATTAATAATGTAACAAGTTCTCTAGTTCTCTAGTCTATTGGAAAACATTAATGTAATAAGTTATCTAGTTTGGAAAATTAGGGGCCTGTTTGGAACCTGAGTTTTTTGAGAGTTTGTCTAAAACTTTACTGTAGTGCACTGTAGAAGTTTTTGAAAAATTTTTGTTGAAGTTTTTGTAAGATAAAAATTTTTGTAGAAGTTTTTGTAAGATGAAATTTTTTTCCCTTTTCTTTTTTTCTTTCTCTTTCTTTTTCTTTTTCTTTCTTCCCCTTTTCTTTTCTTTCCTCTCTTTCTTCTTCTTCTTCTTCTTCTTCCTTCCCCCTCCCGCCACCCCTCTCCTTCCTTTCCCCTTCTCCTCTCCTCTGCCTTTCCCCTCCCCTCTGCACGCCAACCCCTCTCCCCGCTGCCCCTTCCCCAGCTGTTCCGCCACCCCCTCCCCCTCTTCCTTCTCCCCTCTGCACGCCATCCCTTCCCCCGCTGCCCCGCCTTCCCCTCCCCTCTGCACGCAACCCCTTCCCCCGCTGCCCCGCCACCTCCTCTGCCCTGCCACCCCCTCCCCCACTGCCCCTTCCCCCCTCTCCCTCCCTTTGTTTCTTGGAGCGCTGACCACCACCTCTGCCATCTCTTCGACCAGAAATGCAGGTGCACCAGAGCACCAGCGCCCCCGATCTCCTCCGCACGCGCATCAGCCAGCCTAGCTCCTGGTGCGCCTTCTCCACAGCGCGACCACAACGCACTCCAGTCGTAACGCCCGCGCGACCTCCATGCCCCTGCTTGGCTCTGTTCTTTTTTTCTTTTTTTTTTTGCTTTTCTCCTCTCTCCTCCTCTGAGACTGAGACACCTCCTCCTCCTCCCCCTATTCCACTTTCACTTCTATTTCAGTTCCTCCCGCCGCTGCAATTACTTCCATGCCCGCCATGGAAATAACGGATCCCCCCAACCCTAACTCCACTTTGGGTGATTTGTAAAAAAAAAAAAAAACAATAAATAAAGAGAGACAGTCGGCCCAACCCCGGCATAAACGACAGCGTTACTCCTCTTTCTGCAGAGGAGAGGGGGTGAGGGTGAGGGACAGAAAAAAATTTTTTTGACGTGACCGGCGGCGGTACAAGTGGTGGAAGTGGTGGCTGGCATGGTGGGTTGGATGAGGGAGAAAAAAGAAGAAAATTTTTTGAAAATTTTTTTGTGTATTAGATTTTTGAAGTGTGTAGGGAAAAAACTTTAAGAAATTTTTTGGGGTTCCTGTAGCAAAAGTTGTTAAAAAACTAGTAGGTAAAAAACTTGGTAAAAAAACTCACTTCCAAACAGGCCATAGGTTGTGTTTGGATTGCATTTTCTAGGATTTTTTGTAGAAAAATTACTGTAGCGATTTGATGCATGTAAGAAAAAAAGATAATAGAGAAATGTGATCACGGAAAACGACGTAATTTTTCTGCTAAAAATGGCTGTCCAAACAAGGCCTTAGTGTAGATTATTGATTAGGTACAATGGACTAGTTCTCTAGTTTATCTGGATGAACAAAATTTTATGATTGTAGTTTTCTAAGAAAATTTTTATTACGTTTTCTATAAAAACATTTACTAAATACTTTTTTATTTTACATTCATCAAATTGTTATATTATTTTTTTTTATAATAGACTTGGAAATGTTCGATGGGACTTTTGCTTATTGGGGACAATTATTTGCTTGAATAAGTTGTGAAAAAAATCAAACTTGATTATTTTCTGTCTATTGTAGCAGTTTTAGTTAAGTGCGTAGGATAAAGAAAATCAGTAATTTGAATGTATGTGAAATAATTTGGTGATTGAAAAGATAAAAATATATTTTTTTTAAAAACATGTTTAGAGAATGACAATAATATATTTTCCAAATATGTTTCTCAACGTTTGGATCCACAAAATCACATATTTCTTGCATTAATTACTCATAAGTAATTTTTTAATGAAATACTATATTTGCTCTTCTGAGTCAATTGAAATGCCATCACAAAATTGACGGGTTTTGTCACTTTTCCCATGGCACCAATTTCAGCTATCATTACCCATTGCCATTTTACTTAATTTCACCTTTGGCAGTGCTTTATCTTTTGCCTTGGTATTAGTTGAACTTCTAGAACATACAAAACACAAAAAAATCCAACAACAAATATAGCATTGGATCCTCTCTGCCATTCTCAAAGAGTTGTCCTGTATGCACCGTCCACATTCCAGTACAAATCAGAAGAAACCTACTGCCCGGATTTTGCACAGATGACAAAAGAATGAAAAGCCCAATTTTTAAATTAAAGTAATATACAAAGAAGAAAATACCTCTCATCTTTTCCAACATCTTTTTACTTCTTCTCCCCTCCTCACAGAAAGGCTTTCCTCTAAGGAAGAGAGACCATGGTATGATGATCTCCCTCACATGAATTTCATTTTATTTTGTTTTACAAATAAAGCATCTGTTAAATTTTTTTGGTGAGAATTTTCTATTTCTCTTAAAAGTTCCTAGTATAGCTGGCATGGATATTCGCCCTGTAGGGGGTTAATAGGGCGAAGGATAGGGTAGAGTAAAGGGTCATTTTCTTCTCCTATAAAAAAACGAGACGGGGACGAGAGAGTATACCCTCGTCTTATCAGAGTTATCACCCTTAAATATATGTAACATATATTATTAGTTATAAGTATCAAATTATGTATAATATTAATTATACTAATAATTATATATTATACTAATATAAATTATTAATTAATTATATTAATATATTTATACTAAATTACTAATTACACTTTTTACTAATTCTATGCATTTTATCCCCTCACAAGAAGCGGGATAGGGCGAAAAAAATGTTTGTGCAATGAGGCGAGAGGGGTCCCCTTCCCCAACCCACGCAATCTCTTGCCCCGTTGCCATTCCTTGTTCTTGGTAAAAAAATTTTGTTCTCATAGGGTTTCTACAAGATCTTTGTATTAATCTTTTTTTTTCTTTATTTTGTTATTAGATATAAATTTATTTCATATCTAATTATCATATCTGAAATTTTGTTAGATTTTAGATTTATTTCAACAGATCTCATCATCATTGCTGGAGGCTAAAACCATTGATTAGTAAATCTGACGATTGTAACATGCACAGAAAAGAGTTGCGGCGATTTATCTTATCAGAAGATAGTGAAATTTCTTGTAATTTTCAACCTATAATTTTTAGTACATGTTTAACCTGCTATTATGGCAGAAATGGAAATCAAAGCATGTTTGACGTTTTTCAACAATCCGTTAATAAACTTTGCTTTTTATTAAAAAAAAAAAAGAAAGGGAGAAAATATGTAGTTGCACGTGTAGTGATCGAAATTATCATCCACTTGACAAATTGATTAGATTTGATATAATTCAAATGAGTATTAGCACAAAATTAGAGTTATAATCTTGACATCAGCATAACTTGTGTCGACAGTACAAAATTGCTTCATGTGGTGCCATGGTAAGTTATACCAGAAAAACAAATTTCAGTAAGCCAATGAAGCCTAAATCCAATGGCGTAAGCGATGATGAATTGTCTAACCCAATTGCTCCTATTACTATGTAAAGAATTTGACAACAATTTACATCTTTGCAAGGCAACGGACCACCATGAAGAAGATGTGAGCGTAAGCATCCATCCATTGTCATTGGGACGATGCATGCATGATTAATGCAAGATAATGATAATACAGCATAAAAAATCACACGGAGCAGAGGGATTCCATTAGAAGAGACAGAGAGATCACAAAGGCGGTAACAAAATGCTGCCATAGGAAAATAGATTAATTTTACATATACCGATGTATATGTAATCTAAATTTGAGTTCCATTTTTTTTTTATTTGTGACATATATTTCAGGGTACTAATATATACACTGTCAATATATATAAGATTAACTCTTGATATTGCTCGTCTACCATAATAATAATTAGAAAGAATTGGTAAAGATTATGCCTTAAATATTCAATATTGCTCTTTATACTATGTAAATTTCGTATTACTTGTTGACAATTACATGATCGTGATATTACGTAATAAAAATAGGTTGATAAACATCTCTCGCAAAAGTTAAAAGTGATAGGTACTAGTCGGTTAGCCCAACTAGTCATAGTGTCACTATAAAGGTGTCTTGTCATCAACATCGAGGCTCGGGTGAATTAAAAGTATGACACATTGGGGGTAACCAATAACTAAAGTATTCTTAATTTGAGACTGACAACATTGTACGATTCTGAATTGCTAGAATTCAATACTGGGATTGTGATGTGAATATTCAGAGTTAGCAATTACTACAGTTAGATAGGAGTGAACCATCAATCATCATCATCGTTACAATAAACTGAGGACGCGTTTGATAAAAGTGAAATTTGAAAATTGAATTTTGAATCCATTAAATTATTAAATTGTTAAATATTAAATTTCATACATTTGAGTGCATATCATATTCTATGATAAGTGAATAACTCATCACTTAATATTGAAAGTAAATTTTATCTAAAAAATTCAATATCACTTATCAAATATTTTTGAATATATTAAAATTAAAATTTATTAAATTTAAATATTGAATTGAATTATATATCCGTACATGGAGGTTGGTGTGATTCATAAACAATAATTGAGGGCATCACAAGGAATCCATTGTAGAGAGGACGCGAGTGATATCCTCTTCTTCCATCGACTTAGCGGGTCACGTCATGTGCTGAGGTACAAGCCCCCATTCGACGAGCTGTCCACCTTTCATCCTCACGTGGCTCGTATTCTCTTTGTTTCTACATACAGGTAGAAGTATTAGTAATACTACTACTCATCTAATAATACTCGTATGACTTTTGGAAATATAAACGCGGAGCCTCGCGTTCTAATCACGCTCCATCTCACGCGCTCTTCAAGTACATATCATTTCGTTCTCAGTTTCGCCGTCGCAATTAATTACTCCCACACATGAATTACGTGCAAGATTAGTAAACTTCACCAGTCGAATTTAGTGCTATTTAATTGCATTGGTGCTTCAATTTCACTGGAGATTCCAAAGTCGAATCACCTTCACTAGTCGGCCCCGTTTGGATTGCGAATTTCCTTAGAAAAATTGTTACGTCTTCCGTGAATATATTTTCCTATCACCTTTTTACCTCACATATATCAAATCGCTACAGTAATTTTTCTACAAAAAATCTAAAAAAATGCAATTCAAACGGGGAATTTAGTGCTATTTAATTGCATTGGTGCTTCATTTTCACCGGAGAAATCAAACACTTGTGATCCTACACAACAAATCTTTTGCTCGTGTTTTGAAAATATTGGTCGCAATTAATTATTTGTTAGTTTCATTATGCAAGTTACTTAAAAAAATATGAATCACGTTATAGGACTCGCAATATTTGATTAATGTAATTTGAGATTAGGTGATAGATAATGAAGTCTTGTGCTACTAAAACTGCATGGATATTCACTCAAGCAACATTTTGATATTTTACAATCCAACGTCCTTTTCTACCACCAAAAAAAAAAAAAAAAAAACCAACGTCCTTTTCTTTTCCTTGCCTCTGGAATTATTGCTAGCTATTTGTGGTGTAGTTCGTGTTAATAAAAAAGAATTTTTTTTGATATTTTACAATCCAACATCCTTTTCTACCACAAATTTTTTTTTTGATATTTTAAAATCCAACGTCCTTTTCTACCACCAAAAAATAAAAAATAAAAAAATCCAATGTCCTTTTCTTTTCCTTGCCTTTGGAATCATTGCTAGTTATTTGTGGTGTGGTTTGCATCGATAACAATAGGGAAAAAAATTGCTTTTTCATGGTACAATGACTAGTACATCAGCTCTCATGTGTTGATTTTCTTTGTTCCTTCTTAATCTCAAATTCACCCCGGAAGGAAGATAAATCATATTAAGCATTTTCAAGGCAAGTTTTTTTCCAAGCAGCAACGCAACCAAAACTGGTTAACAGAATTCATAATCGTATAGATGATAGATAGATCAAAAGAAAAATAAAAACAGCATTCATGCATATGGTTGACTTTAGATATCTATGTACTATAGTAGTTTTTTCATTATCAGAACTAAAATGGTAATTTTTTAAGCTTTGGATCATTGATATTGTTCAACGTATTTTCCAAAAAATATAATGGTCATTCATGATGATTAATGTATCTCCAAAAAATATAATGGTCAATGTATTTAGGGAATTCATGATGATTAAATAGTGATTAACAATGCTGAGTGATGCATTCGGCCAAATGTTTGAATTTTGTTGATTCCAATAAAACTTTTCATATGATCACATTGGAAATCCAACTTAGTCCAAAAGAAGAAGACATTTTCGTAACAAAAGAAGAAGACATTTTATGTCGGTGCCTTTTCGATAAGTAGTGAAAAACTATTGATGCCACAGACGGAACTAAACACAACATATAAGATATATGACGAAGTGATAAAGCTAGAAAACATCCGCACTTTAGAATTTTGAGGAAAATGCCTACAGAAAGTTGTATTTGTTTGTACCCTTTAATAGTTGGAAAAAGAATAGTAGATTTGGAACGTTAGGATCTGACAGGGCGAAAGTATAGAACTCACTGAGCAAGAACAAAAATTTTAGTATTTTAAGAAAGGGTTTGTCTAACTATTAGGATGTAATTTAGGTGTTAAATTTTATATCTTTAAAAACTAAAGTCATTTAGAAAAGTTGTAGAAGTATAAGAGACGGTACTAATTGTTATTACGTATATTTGCACGGTAAATTAAAGTGTATGTTAGATATATTAACGAACCTTCACCGAACATCCTTGTTAAAAACAAAAAAAAAACCTTTTAAGTTAAGTGTGAAAATACAAGGGAACGTATTAATTATATGTGTATATGATAAGTATATGTTAGATGTATTAACGAGTCTTCATCGGACGTCTCCATTGAGCAAAAAAACCCTTTAAGAATAAATGCATGTATCACATGATATACTGCATTTATATTTCGAAAGGGGAAGGGTGTGCTGCAACAGTTGCACATATGTAGAGAAATAGAAACATGGGCATGGCGGATGCCACCGACACAAAGTAACAGACTCCGTCCTACCCAAGAAGAGTAGCATGCTTGGTAACGACAGCTCGTTTTTTTTAATAAAAAATTGTATGTTTAAATCAAGCAGTTAATTAATGTGAGAATTGTGTTGATAAATAATTTATAAAAATTTATGTAAATAACCTATAATTTTAGAAGTATATAAGGAGTTTATAATTTAAGAGATATATCCTGACTCGACTCGAGGTGATCTCGGATTTAGATCCGATTAAACATTTTCTCTAGTAAAAAAAATACTCGCACACAATCTATGAGAAAAATTACAGTACTGCTGTGCACACACCACGCTATTCCTCGGCGCGTCTCCAGCACTTGGTGACAGTTAATTTCTGTCAAATCACGTTGTATTCAAATTCTAGAACATCTCATTTTCATCTTTCCTTTTTGTGGGTCTTCTTTAATCTTCCACCGGCAAAACTTGCAAATGGCGACAAAACCATTGCTCACCATTATATATTTGGTGTCGCAGGTGGCAAAACAGTATGGGTTTACGCGTAATCCTAGTTGTCGAATGGTCAGCAAAAGAGATCACCGGTTTGGCTATAATTTAGCATTCCCTGGACCGTCAAGAAAAGGACCATTTTTCCCCCACCCAGTGGGAGGATCTTATTTGTCCTCCTTTTGAGAAACTAGAAATTTTCTGGCTGCATATAATAATAATATTCTATGAAAATTATCGAAGAATTTGTTGGCAATCTCATTTTTTATGCATAGGGGCAATCACATGTAAATTCTTATGGTAAATAAATTTCTCATGTGGAAACACTACTATAAATTTTCATTAGATGAAACAATCATTCATCTGAACTGAGGAGGACATTTGATGCCTAATTTATTGTGTTCCAAATATAATTGACAGCATCCAAGTTATGAGTAATAATAGTTCATGCATAAATGTGTATAATGTCATAAGTTACTTTCTAGACAAATGAATACTACTTTAAAGCTGTTCATACTAAATTATAGAATCAACTTGATGAGCAATGCTCTATGAGGTGTAAGAATTAGAGTCTATTGCTCTATCAAAATATATTGGAGCAATCTATTCTAACCAGCATAATAAGCTTGTAAATCTAACTACCATATTGTTCTATGGCAATAACCATAGCATTCATTGTTTTATCAAAAGATATTGAAACAATGAATGCTATTATGATTGTAAAGCTGCTCATAATTTGAAGTACCTAAGCAAGGTTCTATGAGATGTAAGTATTAGAATGCATTGTTCTATCAAAAAGATATTGGAGCAATGGATTATAATACTGCTTTTGAGGCATAATAGGACTGCACCCTTGAGGACTCACTTGTTTTATTGCAAGAACAAAAGGTTATAGTCGCAATTGACAGGAGTCTAACTGCATTCTTCTTGCTGTTTAAGCTTCTTGGCTGGGCTTACAATGATCTTCTCAGCTGATGGGGGTTTTGGAGGAAGACATGACAACAGTGTCTTCAATTGTTTGGTGGCTTTCTGCTGTAAACCGCGCGCCCTGCTTATAGTATTGGGCAGATCTAGAAGCCAATCCATCTAAACCTTGGCACCATGATTCATTGTTGGATCCTGGTAAGGGAGACAAAACCCTGTCCAGAAAAGTGAGAGATTTAAAAATGTGTGACAAACACCATAATTTCAATATCTAAAACTATCAGATCAATCACACCTTGTCATCTTTGATTCTAGGTATAATATTCTCATCACGTGATCAATCCACAAATTTCTTGCCATCAGTGGTTGATTGATAAAGTGTCTCCTCAAAGAGAATGACACCAGAGATATAATCACTGAGGCCAGGAGTGGTCAATAAAAGTTGTTTGTAAGCCTGCCTGTTGACTTCTGTATTATCAAGTCCAATAGATGCCAACCTCTTTACACAAGTTGCATTTGATTAATCAATGGTAAGGATGCCCGGTCTTGGAGATGCAATAGATTGCTGCTCTGAAAAAGGGAAAAACTGAAAAAAAGGAAAGCAAATCAGAAAAGGGTGCTAGCTGAGCTGTATAATACATACATAGCATGCTTAGTTACTCAGTTAGTATGCAGTTGGGAGTCATTGTCCACAAAGAGGAAATACACTGTTCTCAAGTACCAGTTTAGAGTCATTTTGAATGAAGGGACAACCAGATAAGCAGAGGAACAGTAAAATAGGAAACAGAAGGAGAAAAGCCTTCTAATAAAGGCAAGCATCTTTCTAGTAGAACAAGTAGAAAGATTCATCACCAGGTTTAGTGTTTGCATGAGAAGTTCATCTTTCATGGTATTAAGATTAATCGATGTAACTTCCACCACCAGCAACTCCATTTTCTTTATCAAAAAAGTACCCATCAGATCAAATCCCCCAAAATCAAACTTCCAATGATGCTTTCCTACAAACATGTAATTGTTCAGAAGAATTCAAGAGTATAAATAGAAGTAATCAAACGCAAACCAATTTTTCAGGAAAAAATTCCTGACTCTTAGGGTAAAAAGATGCACCTAATCTATCAATAACACTGTGGAATTTATGTGGGCAAGTACAAAAGCAGGTAAGATTGTTTTGTATGGATGAGAAATTGAAACAAATTTTCCTCGATTTTTAGGCAAAAAGAGGGGACTTGTCCTCCCTTTCTCGTTCAATTTTTTATTTCTTCTATTTTGCAAGAGAGAGAAAAGGGACACAAAAGAACTAATCGCCATTTATTTGTGATCTGAATACAATTTATACCATTTATGAGGTCTTTTGAATAACTTGAATGATCACCGTTTTCACTGTATGAATATCCAATCTATAGACTCAACTTTATATGTCAGTCTTCCAAAAAAAGCCTTTATTTTTTTGAATAAATAATAATATTTCATCATTCACAGTTTCATTAGCAAAAGTTATCTAACAAATGAGACACATCAGTTCTTTATCTCTTTTGTTCATAGTTCTTTAATCCATATATCTATTAGAATTACTATCCTTCTGCTTTTGAGAAATCATATGCCAACAATTACTTGACTTACAACTCCACTTCTCCAAAATAATGGTAAAGTCAAAAGAAACATGAGAGTAAATATCCCTAAAGGCTCAGCTAGTAAAGGAAAATAAGATTTTTTTAAAAAATATACTTTATTAATATTTCGATGCCTTAAAATACATGAGAGTAAAGCAAAAACATGTAGGCACATAAAACTAATATTTAAATACTTAAAATATCAGCCCATATAATATTAACAAAAAGTTCAGAAAATTAATGATACAAATCAAAGGAAAACTAACCTAGATCGAACAGAAATTTTACTACAAATCCTTTTCTATTTTCGGACCAAAGCTGAAAATTACGAAGAAAAAACTGATTATACAGTATCTATGTTCGTGGTGTAAAAAAATAAAGAAAAAAAGAATGGCAAAAAATGCATTTACCAGGAAGCAAGGGAACAAAAGGCACCAGACCACTTTGATTTAAGCTCATTTTTTGAACAGTTACCTCCACCTAGTGGACGGAACGAATGTGGCAGCTGCAAATTTTGTGGGAAGGAACGAGAGAATGTGGCAGAGGATGGATTCAGGCAAGTTGCTGATTCTATCTTCATCAGAGCTTCCTCTGGTAACTTTAGAATTTCTGGGCTTCGAGTTCATAGAGGCTTTTTCTCAAATAGGTTGTGATCGAAGCTGTGGAGGCACCCTTTTACATAACAATCCTAGATTAGGTTGGGTAAGTCTTCAAGGGTTTCTCTGTCATGCCAATAAAACACCAGGCTAACGGGAAAGTTGGGTTCAGTAGGGCCTGTCTGGCTCTAGGAAACCAGTGACGAAAAGGAAAAGAATTCTTTAGTAAAGAGTTTTTTTTTTTTTTTTTGTATTTGGTTAGTGTTGATTCTGATTAGGAAACAAAACAAGGGAACTGCTAAGGAATCTCCTACCATGTTTCGCCTAAAATGAGAAGGAATCAGATTCCATCCAAAAACGTGTCAATGGGGCTGGAGCTGCCGCCACTCGCTGGAATCAGCCACCACCACCGTGAGTTGGAAAATCACTGTAAAAATTCCTTAACCCTTTTGCTGCTGTTACTCTGTTATTTTCTAAAAATGAAATGTCACGTGTCTTCTTGCCTTTTAATTTCTCTATGTGATATTTGTTGAAATTTCAATGTTCTGTGATTGTGTTTGAATGAGTTTAGCTTTCTGCAAAATTTCGGGCTGACTACTATATTATTTCTTACAAAATCTTCAATCTTTCTTGTACCTACAATCCGTTTGATAAAAGGCCCAAATGAAAATTTGATTCAACATTCTTGTAGCCTATGCGCGTGAGGGGAGCACTTCCGGCCAATAAGTAAAACAAAACGGATTTTGAAATAAGACATACATATCCTATAAAGCCGCAAGCACCCTTTTCTTCCTCCGCTTTTTAGTACTGATTCTACTTCCTTCTAAATACGCAGCCATCAAATCGAAGTCGAGAGAGTAAAATTTTGAGATCGTTGGCAAAGATCTGAAGGTTGAGAAATAAGGGTTCGTATGGGCTTAGTGAATCAGATGACGGACAATTTTTTGGGCCAAAAAAATCCGTGACTTTTAGGGCAAAAATTTACACCTAATCTATGGAAAGCTTTGTGGTTTCATGTCTGCAAGTACAAATAGCTAATAGTAACCAAGAATTCCACATTTCACCCTTTTAGAATATGATTGCCACGTGAACTATTGTTAGAGTAGTTAGTCATCAAAAGAATTTTATAACTCTACTTATATAGATTAAGGAATTTGATCAAATTATTCTTAAAAATTCAGGCTTTTTTGGAAAAATTTGCGAGCGGATGTCTATGCACCCATTTGAGTTGATGATTTAGTCCCTTCTGAATTTTTCTTGGACTTTTTTAGATCTTCTTTCCTCCTAGCATAAAGTAGGAATAGGTCTAAAATAAATTCTATTGTATCCAAAAAAAAAAGAAAAAAAGAAAAGAGTATGATTGCCACTTGAAGAGGAGAGATTAAGTAACAAAAAAATGAAAGAGAAATAGGCTTGATTTGACATGCAAGAAAGGAGAAAGCATGGCTACTGTGGGGTAGAGTAGGTGAATTGCTCTCTGTTCTTTCCGTCTGAAACAGCAAAGCAAAAATGGAGAAATGCGGATGCTGACGAACAAAGGAGCAACAGCGATGTGCGAAAGGTCAAAAATGGGCCTCAACAGTTTCCGACTGTTCCGAGATGCTATGTTCTCTTGGAGGGTAAAGTAGTCATTTCAAGTAAAAATACGGAAATGCCTTCAACACTGATGCACTATTCTGGTCAAAACTCTAAATATTGAGGCCATTTTTGGGAGAAAATTGTTTTTAACAATTCCTTCCGGCTCTAGACGCCACCATGGAGTCAGTTGTGGGAGTAGAAGTCTTGTGTTTTTCTATATAGGTAAGATAAGATAAGAAATGATGGATGTAATCAAGCATGGATGGCAATTCTAACTTCTAAGGTCTAGTTTCAAGTTGGAATATTGGCTGAACCAGGCCAAAATCATTAGCTGTTTACATTTCGAGTATTAGTACAAGGCATCCAATTCCATTATCATATTGTCCTGTTTCTTTGGTCACCAAATGTTATGGATTCGAATCAAGTGTTGCAAACGAATTGAATCGATTTGAGTTTTAATCTAATCGAGCAGTGTTTCAACTCAAATTTATCAAGCTTGAAATTGAGTTCAATCTTGACGAACTTTTAATGTGAAACTTGAGATCGAATTTGACCTCAAATTTAAATCTAGTCGAACTTGAACTCGAGCCTACTCAAGTTTTAAAAAATAAAAAATAACTATTTAATTTTTAGAAAAATGAATTTTTCTTAATAAATAACAAAAATATTAGGAATATCTATGTTATTTCACTATTAAAATTATACATATACATATATACACACATATACATATATATATATATATATATGTGTGTGTGTATATATATAATTGAGCCGACAAGTGAGTGGTTTGATTTATTTGCAACCCTAGATTCGATGTATATTTCATTATGATCAATATGTTTAATCGAGATTAGACGAACATATATTGAAAAACTGTATCCCACATTCAAGACTTGTTCTTAGTTAATTATTTTTGCTGAATACAGATTCTGATCATGAACAATCAGTTGTTGATGATGTTCTCATTTGCTATTCTATCTAGATTATAGTCTTTTAATAGCTAAAAATGTTAAAATTCATAATCAGCTAAAGAATAACTTTTATCAATTCTGATTATTCTTTATAATCACTTTTCATAAATTAAATTTTGCAAAATCTAAAACAGGTGAGAACAATGCCTTAATCTCATTCATAAGAACTTAGAATAGTCCAACTTCTATCGTTGATCTTGCTGTAGGATTACACCAGTTATCCTAGTGGTAGCCCATTTGCCTCGAAGATGCTAGCATAGGTCATTACCAATTGACAACATCAACGGCGACATACATTTAGGATCTGAGACTAGTGGGAGCATACACCGTCCGCTTGATTATTGCTTCAAGAATATGTACTTAGGGTCCGTTTGTTTCGGGTGAAAATGTTTTCCAGGAAAATATTTTCCTAATTTCCCGTGTTTGGTTGCACAAAAATTACTGAAAACATTTTCCTATGTAAAATATTTTCACTCATCTTATGGAAAACAACTTCCCTTCCAAACTTACTGAAGTTGTTTTCCGAAATGCATGCATTCCGCCTGTAGTATGTTCCAAACTTACTGAAAACATCTTGTAGTATATATATATATTTTTTTTAAGTGTAAATAGGAGGACTCGAACCCAAAACCTCTTCGTTACACTCCCTCCCCCGTACCACCCAACCCTCCCCCTAGTATATTCAAAATAAAAAAAAACCTCGTCATACTCATCCTATGCTAGTAATTAATTATATATAATAGAGACATTCTTTTCTAGAGAAACTTTCAGCAGTGAGAGTGCAAGATATATGTCACAATAAGCATTGCATGTGATTGATATTTGACACTAAATGACCAACAATTTGTTTATTGCTTAAGGAGATATTTTTTATTCATATATACATTTCTCCAAGATTTTTTAAAGTTAAACAATGAGATAAATTTTCTAATTTTGCATGGGAAGAAGTATGTAGTTATAATGTGTAGAAAGTAAAGATAGAGATAAAAGTAAAAATATTTCAAAAGTTAAACAAACACCAGAAAAATGAAGTAAGAAAATATTTTCAATAAACTAACCAAACACCTGAAAATGATGAAAGGGAAATGATTTTCATGGAAAATTACTTCCACGGAAAATATTTTCCCAAGGAAAACATTTTACTTCCAACCAAACAGACCCTTAGATGCAGATCATATAGAAATGTCCATAGATTTGATTTCACAGTGTTTGGGCTTTGATCTTCTTCAACTAATAAACATTTCTTCTTTAAATATGTTCATCCCCTTTTTGTTATCAGAAGAATGTTACTCCTACACAAATTTGAGTATGCAGGGAAGAGAGAGAGAGAGAGAGAGAGAGAGAGAGAGAGAGAATTATACCTCTATGATCTCATGTGCCTGCTGGGGATGACACTATCACATGAGCTTTGTGACGGGTCAAAAAATTGGGCCTAATTGTATGCCTTTCGTTACGGGCTTCCACATCACTAAATTGGACCTGGTTCTCAATATTATCAAGCCTCACATTTGGGCCTAAAGGCCTAGGCTGGAATAAATGAATAAAGATTTTTGACATTTTATTGCTAAGAACTAAAACGTGCGTATGGATTGCCCCTTCTTTTTGAGATACTACTAGTTTTTTGTTTTTGGAGATCACATTGACACTCCAAAAATACTTCAAAAACATTTTTCAAATACACCTAATAAATAAATACACACAAAATTTTATCACCTCTTTCTTCTTTCACCTATCACGCACCACGCACCACGCACCACCCATCACCACTCCTCTCCTCTCTTCTCCATTGCCACAACCCACTTCCCTGTCCCTCCTATTTTTCCTAGCTTCCTCTTCCTCCACTCCGTTCCTTTTCCCCTTCTCTGCAATCCCCTCCCCTTTGGTTGTCGGATCTGGTTGCCATCGGTGACTAGAGGAGAGGGAGTTGTGGGAGAGTGGAGGGGAGAGGAGAAAGAAGAGGGGAGGAGGGAGGGGAGAAGAAGGTGGCAGCGATATAGAAGGAAGGAGGGGAGGAGTGGCGATGTGTGGTGAATTGGAGTGGAAGAAGAAATTGAAATTTTTTTAAAAAATGTACCAATAAAATTTAAAATTTCATAAAAACTCCCGTACATATACAGTAAAAAAGTTTTTTCATATACAAGTTACAGTGTAACACCTAACTGATATGCACCCAAAATTTCCTCGAATATTCTAGCAATAGGTATATATTATGAATGCCATCGTCAAAATGATCCTGCAACACATTAAAGTTTAATAGGGATGACAAATGTTCTGACATTTGGTCAGATTTGATTGACAGTCTTTGTGCTGCTTCCTAATTGTGCTCAAGACTTTCATGCTTCTCCGTAAATAATTACCTCCAACTGACATTTCATTTTACATAGAGAATAATCAACGAGAAAAGTATTCCAAGAGTTACTTTTTTTAGAAACAGATGAGAAATTTGCTTATGCAGTAACCGTAGTCGCTAATGTAGTATACAACTCATGGTAGCATGTCAATTTGCTGATGTCTATTTCTAAATCGGGGTTAATGTTCGGTGCAAAGAGAGAAAGGGACAAACTTTGCAACCACTTGATCAAATTGCCAAAATATGGAATTTCGCAAGCATTCGACTCATTAGCTATGTAAGTTGAAGCAAACCGTGTTTGGCTAGTCAAAGCTGATGCTAAATAAATCGGAAACCAAAAGTCCCAACTGATTTTTTTTTTTTTTTTTCAAAAAAACAGTTTGATAAGTTTACAACGAAATGATGAGTATGTTAAGATCATGAGGGCCATGAACATGATTTAGTTTCAACACGATTCTTGACATGATTTTTCAAGTTACCAAAAAAAAAAAATTTTTTTTTTTTGCCTCTAATATGAAGTAGGAGGGATAATTTTAGAAATCGCCCTTAAGGTTTCATGAAATATCATCTAGCTCCCCTGAGATTTTCAAAATCTTGCTTAGCACCCTTAAAGTGATAGTGGAACCATATGTGACTATCAAAGGTGAAGAATTATTAATAATACCCTCATACTTAAAATTTCTAAACTTGTTTTTCTTTCTCTAAATTTCGTGCTTTTCTTTAAGAATATATATATATATATGAATTGCAAATGTCAATGAAATATAGGATTTAATCAATGAAATATTCAGTATATTTGGAGAAAAATACCTGCAGGTTCTTTTTTTCCCTTTTTTTGTGTTTCATAGTTATATTTATCTATTTATTTATTTGTTCCTATTCATGTGAAGTAATTGAAGCTCCAAACTCTGTAGTTTGTCAACTTCTGACTTTTTCTTTTTGTAATACAATTTTCATCTTTTACACCCATAAAAAAGTCAATCTATTTTAAGTAAATTATCTGTATGATATTGAAGTTGAATTTCATCTATTGCTCAAATGTATGAGTTTTACATGCCAATTGCTTTCAATACTATGGAGGGTTTTATTTTTATAAATGGTTTAAAGAATAATATTTGCTTTTACTATCTCTCTCTTTTATGGAAGTGACTATTGGTTATAACATAAATCCTTATTGACTTTCATCCCCTCACTTTTAAGATGGTTCTAATTTAGTACTTTTTTTCTTGGTTTGTAAAATGTTCACTTTTTATAGTCTAAGGGTATTAAGGGCACTAAAATAGTCTCTCTCCTCAGACATGAATTTTCTAATATTACTTTTGATTAGAAGGGTCGACAATGTTACCAAAATGTCAATTCAATGGGTGATAAGTGAGATATTTAAAACCTCAAGAGAGATAAGTGATATTTCATGAAACCTCAGGGAGGTCTTTGAAATTATCCCGAAGTAGGAATAGAAAATCCGTATTGTGGAACAAGAATTAACATCGTCGTATTAAATCTTGAACTTAAGATCTTTTTCACTTGCCCCATCATTCTTAATTCTTATACCATAGAACAATAAAAATCCATAATTTTTACTCCACTTAAGTATCTTTTAAATTCTACCCAATTCAAAAGCCTGATTTTGACTTATACCCCCATTCATCAGAGTCATTCTGCACAAGTTGATTGCCAAAGCCTGATTGGGGAGATGATATTGTAATTGCTTATAGTGCTCTCTTATCGGGTACAGAAGACGATGTCTTCTATGCTGTAAAGCTTCACTTGGTTGGTTGATTCACAATCCTAGGTGTTCTAGACATAAAAATATTCTCTAACTTGTACGGTCTTGTACCATAATGCAACCTAAATTCTTTCCACTGCAAGGAAAAAATGCATATTCTATACATTGCCTAGAACCAACCGTACCATTCATGCATCTGCCAAAATTCACCTTAAGTACAAAACTAGGAGGCAGTGCTTCCACATTATATTGGAATCCTTCTAGTAATCAAGTACAATCTTGCTGATCTGCAAAAAACAATGAAGACAACATTAATTATCCTAGTAAAAGAATCACAAACTCTGAACTAATCCAATCAATTTTTGCCTGTAGCTTATTGGCTACTGATAATTCTATGTCTTCTAAATCTGAAAAGGTCCATTAAATGTTGGGGACCATGATCGATACAGCAAAAAAGCAATTGTGAAAAGGCTAATGATGAAGCAGAAAGTTCAGATCAAAAATTTTTGGTAACATGTTTTTCTGCAATTTTCTTACAATGTTGACAGAGAGGTTGTTAACATACATTTTCCGGCCGTAAATTCCAATCCACAAATTCCCTTTCTTCATCACATTTCACACTGTTCTTTTCCAGCAAAACCATTGCTGCTTCCCGGAAATCAGCTGCACAAAAAAGAAACGACATGGTCACCCTGTATCCCCCCATCTTTTCTTGAACATGGTGCCCAAAAATCATTTCTTTCCAAGGAAGAATTAATTGTTTATTCTTATTCGTCTACACAGTAATATTGCATAGGCAGCCAGCAAACTTGTTTGTCTGAATATGTAACATTGTGACATTCTCTATTGGGCTTTCAGCTTTCAGGTCCACGCCATCCGCACTACCATTGACGGTCTGGGATTCTGTGTTTTTCGTAGTGTGTGCAATAATTTCCGATGATTGAGGGTGTCGCAAGTCCAAACTGCTAATAGTTGTAAGTAATAACACTAGTAATACTGCTTCCCTTGGATTCTTTTCTCCCTGTGAAACACATAATAATTCAATCTTCACTGTTATTCTTCACTTCGAACAGTGAACAGTGACCACAAGTAGCTTTCGGCCTCAGCCGTCTCCATACCTCTGGACTTACTGTTTCAGACGGAACCCATAAAATTTCTTCCCATTTTATGCACTCATTACTCAGCCCCCGCCTGACCACCCCTTCCAGTTCTCGGTAGCCCGAGAAATCTCCCACGTGAAAGAGGGCAATATAAAAACCAAAGAGTGCCGTTGACACGAGGTTGTAGAGTTTTTTTTTGCATGCAAATACCAAGACAAGTGTCCTTCTGAGCAACTACGTGATGACTCCTCTGGTTCCATCACACCGCAACAAGTTAAAAAGTAGAGTCCCAGACCGCATTTTCATTTACTTCTAAAATTTTAGAAGAAGATTAATGAGATTTTTGGTATTTTTTTCCCTTGTCTCCCTGCTTGACACCTCTATGTTTTGCTTCCACCACGTGTTTCGTGGTTCCGTAACGCCTATTTACTTTTCTTTGACCTCAATCTTCACGTCCAGCTCTCATTGTACCTTGTGCGATGTTCTTGATCTCTTCAAAATTTTCCATCAATTTCACTCAAATTGATGCTCTCATTCTCCAATTCTTGTCCCAAGCAAAATGACATGATATTTTTCTACAAAGGTATCCTGGCAAGTTTTCGAAGACAATAAAATGTCCTCTAGATCAATCAATTTTCGACTGTCAGTGAGCGTAAACTGAGTGTAAATTTTTTGTTATTCCAATTTTGGTACAATGGCTTCAATTCTTCGGTTCAGGAAGCTGTGCATTTTAGTGCCTGTCAAGTGTTCTCCAGTGAGCTACGAATCACATGATGCTCCTGAGGCAGAAAAGAAAGAGGACAGTCCAATTTCCGCAGTTGAACAAGTTTCTGAGAAGCCACAAGTGAAAAAGAATAAGAGGCAGCCAAAGCAATGGAGATGTATAGATAAATGTTGTTGGATAATTGGATACATTTGCACTACTTGGTGGCTGATCCTGTTTTCATTCAATTGCTTAACTGCTAATTTGCCTGGGCTAAAAGTGCCTGAACCTCCTGGTGCTAGACTCAGACGAGAAGGCTTGACAGCTCTCCACCCTGTTGTTTTGGTGCCTGGGATTGTTACAGGAGGCCTTGAACTCTGGGAAGGGAAGCCTTGCTCTGAAGGCCTGTTTAGGAAGCGGCTTTGGGGCGGTAACTTTGCTGAAATATTCAAGAGGTTTGAGTTGCATTTCGGAATTTCTGTTTGTTTTAGTTTTAGAGGTTTTTGAAAGTTACATTGAGGTAATGACACTCAGTTCTGGGAATTTGTTGTGAAATTTAGGCCTTTATGTTTGTTGGAGCATCTCTCTTTGGACAATGAAACAGGGCTTGATCCTCCAGGAATTCGAGTTCGTGCTGTTGCAGGACTGGTTGCAGCTGACTATTTTGCTCCTGGTTATTTTGTTTGGGCTAACCTAATCGAGAATTTGGCAAAAATTGGCTATGAGGGTAAGAATATGTATATGGCTGCTTATGATTGGAGGCTATCCTTTCAGAATACTGAGGTACTATTTTCCTCAATTAGTCATTCTCAATGATATTTTGGACAGATATTTCTAGACTAAAGTTGCTCCCTGTTTTGGTCTCTAGCAGTCCGATAGTATGTTCATCAATCATTATACGAATTTAAGCATTTGTATATGGAGTACTGTCATAAATCATTGAAGGGGCGATGCTGGTGCAGAACTAATGCCTTTTAATGCTGCACCCGAAAATAAATATTAGTAACACTCGGAAAATAGTTAGACGGGAAGCCTTATTTTATTATTACCCATATGCCTTCGTGTCCCATACTAGACGAATTAAGTAGCAATAAATAGAGCTATGATGCAAATTCTGTAGCCCTGTCTGCATGGACATGTTTTTTTTTTTTACTGTTGTCAAAGTGGCTTTCTAATATATACTATCATTTAGAACTGTTCATTATGCGGCTTTTGAGTTAGCAGCCAACGACCCTCCTAGGTTGATTTTCTGCAAATACGTTTTAAAGCTGTTACAGTAAGAGGTCCATGATTTCTGATAAAGTGTGAAGAGCTGAATGTAATTGAGCTTTCTCTGATTAGTTTATGATTGCCTCTAAGCAGATCAGGGACCAAACTCTTAGTATATTAAAGAGCCAAATTGAGCTTATGTATTTAACAAATGGCCGAAAAAAGGTGGTAGTGGTGCCTCATTCCATGGGGGTCATATATTTTCTGCATTTCCTTAAATGGGTCGAAGCCCCTCCCCCTATGGGAGGAGGTGGTGGCCCTGATTGGTGCAACAAGCATGTCAAAGCCATAATGAATATTGGTCCAGCATTTCTTGGCGTTCCCAAGGCTGTTGGCAGCTTATTGTCTGCGGAGAGCAAAGATGTTGCATTTCTCAGGTTGGTCTTCTTGCACTCATCCAAGGCTGTTTGGGAGCAATTTTAGGCATTTTAATTTTCAGTAATGTGAATTTTTAGAAAGAAAACAAGACAAGGATCTACAGTGAAGTTAGATTAAAAAGGAAATGAATCTACTGATGCGAAGCTATTAATTCTATACTACAAAGAAAAATAAAAAACTGGCACTTGCTAAGCGAAAGGAAAGAGCCTTGGTTGCTACTGATATATGGTACTACTACACAAGTAATGATTACAACTTTTCTGAGGAGCAAAAACTAAAAAGAGAATCAGATTAATGAAAGGCATGTTTTCGTTAACCGTCATTTTCAGTCATTGTGGTAGGTAATTCTTAACCTGATTTTGCAGAGCAATGGCGCCTGGTCTTTTTAGTTCTAAGACTCTTGGCCTTCAGACTCTGGAACATGCTATGAGGGTTGGTCGAACATGGGATTCAGTCATTTCTTTGTTACCTAAAGGGGGAGAGACTATCTGGGGTAACCTAGATTGGTCACCTGAAGAAGGACATGTATGTGATTCGTTGAAGAAAAGGCAGCTGCAAGCCTCTGCAAGTGACGATAAGGGCAACAACAGTGACTCCAGAAGGGCTTTCCATGTAAAAGAGCTGACAAAGTATGGCAGGATTGTATCTTTTGGAAAGAACGCATCAGAATTGCCTTCTTCACAATTCTCTCCTCTTGTTTTCAAGGTAGTGTCCGTGGACCATGTTCTTCTCTGCACCACTTCAAAATTATCTTGACTCCTGTATTCAGACATCATAAAACGAGTCACAAAGTTTTGCAATACAGGTGGCATATGATGTATCCGTGAGTAAAGTTTTTAATTACTGGTACTTGATTGAGATGCATGCCTCAAGCATGCTTGTGCACGTCTTACTACCTGAGAATTTCTTTTCTTGAATTGTCTTGGGAGGCCGAATTGGATTGACAAATCTGATTCTAATCTTGGGACTTGTCTCCCTATCCACTGATTCAATATTTGCTGATAAATTCTGCAATGGCACTGATGTTGCTTTTATACGTGGACTGACTCAATGAACTAATTTTTCAACTTTCGACCAAGCACAACCTTTGAAAGCAAGTTTTGTCATTGTCTTCTATCTTACTTTGTTCTTTTATGGAACATGCAACTAATACTTTATGATACAACTGAAATATAATCAGGGAAGTTCCACCAACTCTGCCAGTGTGTCTTGTGGAAAGGTATGGACAGAATATAATGAGATGAGCCATGACAGCATCAGAAGAGTCGCTGAAAACAAAGCCTACACAGCAGAAACTGTAATGGATCTTCTCCGCCTCGTGGCTCCAAAACTGATGCAGCGTGCCGAGGCTCAATTCTCTCATGGAATTGCTGAGGACTTGGATGACCCCAAGTATAACCATTACAAGTACTGGTCAAATCCTCTAGAAACCAAGTAAGTTTGAATGCGACTCGGAGTCTTTACCTGTGCGTTGAAATCAAAACTTGTACTAATTACCATCGTTGGAGGTAATTAAAGCTCATTTCCACTGGTGTTCGGTGAAATTTGTTGACAGGCTATATGGTGAAATTCTTAATTTTCAGGTTACCTAATGCTCCAGATATGGAGATTTACTGTCTATACGGTGCTGGACTACCCACTGAAAGGTCCTATGTGTACAAGCTCACTCCTTCAGACAGGTGCAAGAGTATTCCCTTTCAAATCGATGGCTCAGCAGATGGAAGTAACAGCTGCTTGAAGGGTGGAGTGTACTTCGGGGATGGTGACGAGTCTGTACCAGTTATAAGTGGGGGATTCATGTGTGCTAAAGGCTGGCGAGGGAGAACAAGGTTCAATCCATCTGGGATTGCTACTTACATAAGAGAGTACCACCACAAGGCACCAACAAGTCTGCTGGAGGGCAGGGGACTAGAAAGCGGTTCACATGTCGCTATAATGGGCAATGTGGCCTTCATTGAGGATGTTCTGCGGGTCGCAGCAGGGGCTTCAGGTGCAGGGTTGGGAGGTGACAAAGTTTACTCTGATATAATGAGAATGTCTGAGCGAATAGATATCAGACTTTAAATTGCTCTATTCAGGAGACTGAGGTTTACTGCTCTGCATGTACCAAGAACAAGATTTTGATAGCAACCCCAGCTGAAAAATGTTGTAAACAACTGGTCAATTTAGATAAAAGGTAATGATAATTGAATTTGGTAATTGGAACTCCAATCTCCTCACCAGACCCAAAAACAGCAATCTAAAAAAAAAAAAAGAAAAAAAGAATAAAGGACTGCCCATTTGGGCTTCTATCATCACCATAATTCTTCCACTTATCATGTTTGAATATTGACTCGTGTATTCATTTCTTTCAATGGGCTAGTGATGATGATTAATGACTATGGACCCTTATGAGAAAGGGGAAAAGCAAAAATCCATTATGCTGAGAACAATCTCTTACAGCTAGCCTTTTCTCTTACCATAATCAGACCAAATTATGTCCTGTATAAATGGCCTTGTTTCTTACCATAATCAGATTAAATTATGTCCTAACTTTTACATTTGACATTAATCCACCATTTTCAAGTTGTAGATTTATTTGATATGTTCTATGGTCTGATAATTTATATTGAAAAACGTTATCTGCACTTATTTTTATTATTACACTATATAATAAACAAATGCTGAGTGTGAAAATAACAAAAAAATGGATTGCAAATAATTTTACATTGTTTAGATTGCAATTTTTTTGGAGTTTTTATAGAAAATATACTGTAATAATTTGATACATGTGAGGTAAAAAAGTAATTGAGAAATGTACACGAAAAACGTAAAAATTTTTTGGTAAAAACTGGCTTTTCAAACAAGGCAATAATATTTTGCTTTATTTTCTTCTTCGTACAAAATATAAATCACTCCTATTTCTTCACCGCTAAGGATTTGGAATTTGGAATGTTCCAAACTTATCCAGCAGTTTCTTTCCTTCAGCATCCTTTGAATTCTCGACCCCACCACCCTATTCTAGATTCCATTCCCATCACCTCCACGGTGTCCCCGGCCCACCTCCGCCCGCATCTTCCTTCTCTATAAAATACTTAAAACTAACTTCTTCCCCTATAGGCTATAGCATTCCTCCAAAACCAGCAAATTTCCGGTCAACTATCGAACGCAGTCTTGAAGAAATTGATCTTTCAATTCGGAACAGGAGAGCTAGATCAGAGAAGAGATGTGCTTGGTATTCGTCTGTGATGAAGATGAAAGAGTTCTGGCAAGGCAAATAGCACCAGGCGCGTGCCCATACTGCGGTGGGATGGTTCAAGCCCTGGATGTGGAGAAAGAATGGCGATTCTGCTTTGTCCCTCTTTACTTCAAGGCCAAACGCAAGTATTTCTGCACCATCTGCGCCAGGCGCCTCACCATCCAATAATCTCTCTCTTAAGCAGAGATGATTGTAATTAATTAGATGATGACTCATCTAATTGTATATAATTAATAACAAATACACTTTCTGATTTGCTTTTTACTTTGCTTCAGATATGATGATGATGATGCAAGAATAGTTTTGTGTGTGTGTATATATATATATATGTAAATATTTGTTGATTGTTAATCCTGAGGTTAAATGATCCGCAATTTTGTGTTTATGCATGGAGAATTAATTGATGGTGCTCTGGGTTTGTTTCTTGCTCTTCTTTTTATCTGAAATTTAAGCTCATATTAGGCTCCCATGAATAGTCCAAATTTACCTAGTTACCGTCTGAAATTGTGATTTATCTTTCATTCTCGTAAAATCTGGGCAAAGGCGAAGTGATCGGGACCATGATTAGCATCACTGATAAATATAAATGCACGCTCGAAAATATTTATAGTGAATGAAGTTTGTACAAGTCTTCTATTATTAACGCAAACTTTATTTTTTTAAAATTGATTTGACAATGTGATCGTTACGTTGGAAAATATGAAAGGACATAAAGTGATAACAAAATCTTTACAGTAAATTCCCTCCTCTTCTTTTATATATAACTAGGAGGATAACAATGTCCAATTATTCAAATTTAGATAATAAGCATGAAAAGTTATATAAAGGTGCACCAAAATCTTTAGGATTAGGTTTTTGTAATTTTATTAAGCAGCGAAAATAAGCCATAATTTTAACTTAGTGACTAAGTGACGAAAAGTCATTTTTTGCTTTACCTACTAATTGAATAGGATTGGCAATGTCATAAATTTCAAAGTAGTACCATGTAACGTCATCTTGCATCGACTAGGCTAATTGCTCAGAATATAGGCCAAAAAAAAATTACTCGCACATGTATGGCTCTGACAGTCATTAGGTACGAATCTATGGGTGTCGGGCTGACATAGCCCGGCACCCAAAAGCATTTTTTGACTCTGACTTCTCCGTCAGAATTGCAGTTCAGAATTTTTTTTTTTTAAATAAAGCTGTCGGCTACCGGGCTGACAGTGCCCGGTAGCCGACAATGTCTGCTAAAGCTGGCTACCGGGCTGAGAGTGCCCGGCAGCCAGTCAAATTTTCAAAAAAAAAAAAAAAACTCCAGACATTTGAATTTGGGGTGCCTGGCAAAACAAAAAAAAAAAAAAGGCTAGCAGCGTACGTACAGGACAAAAAAAAAAGGTTGCCTGAATGTCTTGCTTTACTATCTCGTTTAGCATTTCGCGTGGAGACTTCACTTTTTCGCATAATGCAAGGAAGTCAACTCTACCACGCGGAGACTTCACTTTTCTGTGCATAATAGGAAGAAGCAATGAAAGGAGGCCAACTCTACCCTATATAGACGCACAAAGAAGTATATTCGAACACTAAAAAAAGTAGATTATTCATAGATTAAAAATATTATATATTTTAAAATCATAATAAAAGTTCTTTTAAAATTTTTTTCATCATCTAATGGCCAATACTTATATTTAATAAATTTAAAAAGTTAATTAAGTATTCTATTATAATATAAGTATATGTCATTGAGTCGATTGAATAATATTTTTTTTCTTTTTTGACATTTCAACTAGTTGTTTATTAAATTTCAATTTAAATAAAGATTTTATTATTATTTAAATTATTCAATAAAATTATCAATTTAAGATGAATATAAATATAAATACATTAAATTGTATTATTGAAATATTTGATTTAATATGAAGGAAAGACAAGAAGAAATGGCAAGGAATTTTTAAAAAATTCTTGCGAGTTTTTTTATATTGGTAATCACTTTTATTTGTTATTATAATTACAGTATGTTATCATAGCCGATTGAAACTCATATCCTAATACTATTTACAACTAAAGTTATTATATACTCAAATTAAAATTTTTTTTTTCACTAAATTTTCTTTTATATATGATGTAAGTGTTTTCATTTGTTGATAATTAATATAACGAAAAGATACTCTTTAGGCTAATATGTTTTGACAATTTGGATTACTTTTAAGGATTTTAATAAGAATTAGACCACATTTTTTATGGATTCAATCAAATTCACATTTTATTTCATTTGAAATATAATTATTTAAAACATAAGAGACGAAAAAATATGAAGTCAAATCTAATTATTTAAAACTTATGCCACTTGACGTGCTAAATCTCTTTAGTCTTTTAAGTTAATTAAATTACATTTCATGAATCGAACAATAGAAATAGATGAAAACAGATTTGTTAAATCAATAATTACTTCTATAAGATGTTAAACTAAACAAAACCCGTTTTAAACGAAAAATCTAATTTTTTTTACAATAAGATGCAGTTCTCAAATTGTTGACAAATTATTTGTTAAAATTGTTATCTAATATTTAATGTACTATATAATTTAATAAATATAAATTTATTGTGCAATATAAAAACAAAATAGGCAAAAAAAATGAGGAGAAGGAAAAATGCATAACTTCACACTGTCAAATTGTGAATACACCCAATAACGATAAATATTATTTTAATAAAATATTAAAATAGCTCAGCTGTGCCCCATATTCAAATATTTGAAATTGTAAAACATGCACTGGAAATGATCATGTCAACGGCCGGTACGCCTTTTGCCCTTGCCTTTATCACCTGGTGTTGTAGACGGACAGCAAAATCTTTTGGGCTTGCGTCTGCAACGATCACGAAGAACTATGGGCTCCTGTGGCGCAAAATCTGTAGAAACAGCATCAAGTCCTACGTCCTCCTCCTCATCCGACTCAGCTGTCGTACTGCTATCACCATCATTTTGAGAACGATACGTGACAAAATCTCCCGACTGATCATATGCAGTAGTAGATATCGGCTGGATCGACGTAGGCATGGTCATAGTCTGTCCAAGACTATAATAATCGGGAAGATCTGAAATAGGAGGCACACCACCCGTTTCGTCCAACAATTTGAAAATTGGATGTAGCTCAGCAGTAGAAGATGAGACCGCAGAAGTGGCAACGTATCCAAATGGAGGCTCGTGTGACGAGGATGGAGTTTGTCCCCCAAATACAGAAAAATATGGAGAGGGCACGGGATATGTACCAAAAGGTGGAAACTGTGGCAAAGGCGTGGCATCTAAACCAATATGCTGTGAGTGCGGGAACGATGTCACCTGAGGGGTAACTGCTGGTATATTCTGTTCAGGTGCCAAAGCATGGATATCTGTCATCGGCAAAGGCACAGATGTCGTGAATTGATGACTAGTCGGGGTGTGCGGCAACTGGGTGGCCTCTTCGGTGATTTGAATGCCCGTCTCCTCGATGACTTCGTCTCGCAACCCATGCCTGTGCCGCCGACTTCTACTAGATGATGGTCCACCTTGTGAAGGGACACGTCTCACGCGAGGACGGATAGGAATTTATTGTGCCACAGGAGGATTATGATTGAAAGAATCAAAATCACCAACAACCATGCGGTCAAAGCGTTGGAGGTATTGCATTGATCCGTATGCTCCATCAACAATGGTTGCAAGACGTGGATGAAATCGACCTTCATGTTCAAGTGCATCATGCGATTGCCGGCCAATGCGCTGCATAGTATCCATCTGACATATTCAAAATTGAAAAAAAATTATCAATCCAGATGTCCAATAGTAAATAAATTAAATTTTGCGATAAGTTTAACTTACTAAATACTCAAACTGGCCAGAAACTCCATGCAACATTTGTCCAACTTGTGCATGTTGCTGGATAGGAGGCGTAATGTACAGAATGGTATGGGAGTGATACCACTCCAGATACTTATTGGAAGGCCTGAACGTAGTTGCGGGCACACCAGGTACCTGTGCTCCTGCACGCTCATTCCAGTATCCTATCCAATTCCTATGAAAATGAGCCCAATTTCTTCCCGGATAACCGGAAAGATCCAATTGGTGTAACCCTCCCTGATTAGTGTCAACTGGTTCTGGAATTTTCTGCCTCATCCCAAATTGGCGCATGACACGATCTGGACAATGTATTTCGACGATGTGCCAGAATATTAGAGGGACTCTTGTTCGCCATATGCGCTCCCCTCGTTTGCAGTAATCGGGTAGACTAGGCAGTATATCATCGCTGTACGACATCTAAATAAACTGCTACCACAACCAGAATTTAGGCACGATCCAAAATTACTGATATCACTATAAAATATACTTGATTGAGATATAAGACTTTATACCTGATCCATCCGTAATAAGGCTAGCTGCTCCCGATAATGTGTGCTGCATCGGCTGTAAGGGTCAACCCCTGTTCGTTCGGCAGCCCATCTACCACCTCTAGGAAAATCCCCAATCCCAGAATATGGGAGTACATCAGAACGAATCACGGGAATCCGCTCCCACGCCCAAAGCTGTAGTAGCAAGTACAGACCTCCAGATGTGATTGCAGAAGCACGTGATGCATGGCACAATCGTGAGTATAAACACGCCAAAGTTGCAGATCCCCAACTATACTGACTCATGGCATCCAAATCACGAACATAGTCTAACCAACTTAAACTGACGACATTCTGACACGAATCTGCAAATAGCAATCCACCCAATAAAATCAGGATATACATACGGGCGTACTGGCGAACCATCTGATCAGAAGCATCTGCCGGTAGTGGTGCACTCAATCGTCGGGATATGGACGATAACTTTAAACGATCGTAATTGAGCATGTTATCTTCTGGCCATAAGCCCTGCCGACTGCATGCGAGTTTTTTTTTTTTTTTGAAAATTTGACTGGCTGCCGGGCACTCTCAGCCCGGTAGCCAGCTTTAGCAGACATTGTCGGCTACCGGGCACTGTCAGCCCGGTAGCCGACAGCTTTATTAAAAAAAAAAAAAATTCTGAACTGCAATTCTGACGGAAAAGTCAGAGTCAAAAAATACCTAATGGCTGTCAGAGCCATACATGTGCGAGTAATTTTTTTTTGGCCTATATTCTGAGCAATTAGCCCATCGACTAACTGTATTTGCCATGATTTGATGTGCATAAAAAATGTGCCACTCATGAACAAATTCAAGAGGAAGCTCAACTTTTTGAGAGCAATACTCAAATATGTCGGATAAGAAGCCTATTTAATTGTAAAATATAGAAACGACTACATAATAGCAAGAGAAATAGGATTCAACACGATAAAGATGACTACATAATAGCAAGAGATACAGGATTCAACACAATATGGACTAAAGATCTACATATAACTGATAAGAGAAACAAGCCATTATCTCGTGTCTAAAATCTTATTACGACAATTAATGAGTTTTGAAAAACTAAATCAAATAATTACACAACGAAAATATTGCAGATGCAAGATATGTTTTACGTCAACAACATACAACAAATTTAACATCTTTTTTTCTTTTTCTTTTTCCTTTTTTTTTTTTGCATAAAAGAAACTTTAAAATAACATATAATCCTATCCACATACAAAAGAGATCTCCAAAATGCAGTCTCTATAGACCCATAATGAAAACTTTGTCAATGAAGTTTTCCTCGGTTGCAGCTTCATGCGGTGATGCAGATGCAAAACCAAGAAAGTCAAAACCAAGCTTTGGACACAAAAATTCACAATGAAAATCAATAGATAAAAATAGACCAATCCAGCAAGCCATCTCTAAGCCTATGGTAAAGCCAAGGGGCAGATTTCTGAGAGGCACTGACAAATCTAAACTGCATCCGGAGTCTTTTCAAACATCGGGTTTTCCAGATTATCATATTCTACTTGAGTATATTATTTGTGGAATGCTCAAAAAGATCATTCCAATATTATACAGAAATCTATATAAGTTGCCATCTAAACTGGATATGTTAAATGCAGATCTTGTCAAACATCCAGGATTTCTTGACGACATGAGCAATTTTCTTCCTCTTAAGTAAATTATTGCAGAATGTTCAAAAAGTTTATTGTAATCTTACAATCCAAAATTCTTTAACAAATCTAAGTCATTATATAATTGATGAATTCTGTTACACAAGTTTCAGCTATTTAAATTTTTCAAATTCACCAGAATGGATGTAAAAGGGTTGAAGAATAAGGGTTCTCCGGTATAGGTTTCAAAAAATGACATATTTCCATTCAGAATTTGTCTTGATAGTACTTCATTTGGTACAATAAATGATGCCAATAGAATATTCCAATTTAATGCGTATGGTCCTAATCATCAAATATAATGAACTACAAGTCATAACTTAGGAAATCATGATCGTAGAACTATTGTTCTTGCATGTCTTGATCATCGTCAGCTCAGGTGCAATTACCATAATCCTCAAGAGCAACAAAACTGAACCATTACCATAATCCAGGCTAGTTACTTGGAATTCTACATATTACAATTTAACGCCACTAATTGCATGAGATAATTTAAGAATCCCAATGAGGATCTTATTTCGATTTCTGCGATTATCCTTAAGCTATCTGAGGCACAAAAAGAAAAAAGAGAAATCTTCCAAAATACTATTTACCCATCCATATTTTGACAAAACTTAATCACAAAAAATTATAGTGAAAACAACAAAAGTCAAAATACACTTATTTACTGTTATAAGCATAGTCTTTCGATCTGATTTGTATAAAAACATAACCTTTTTCAAGTTCTCCTTCCAAATTATCACCATTGACATCTCACATATAAATAAGCAATTCATAAATCCAAACCAAAAAAAAACCCAGACCTTAAATCAACTAAAACCAATAAGAATTGCAACTATCTCCCACTATTCGTTAATTTTGACAACCAATCAGCTATAGTACAGAAACAAGAATCCCAAATATTACCATTTTACAACCCATGTACTTACCAGCAAGTAATCAATTCAAAAAACCCATCAAAACCTAGAAGTAAAATCCACCAAAAACCATAAATATCTGAGGATCAACAAAATTCATATAATAAAGGTACAACCTTGGTCCTTGACATACTCAGCAAAGGTGTTGCAGTCTAAGCAGAGAGCCAGATCAGTTAATCCCAGACTCTCACACTCTTTGGTGCTAAATTGCATTTGCACATGAGCAGACCCACCAGTAACAAAACCCAATGTATGGTCATTTCCTGCTACAGAAGTAGGATTAGGATTAGATGTACCCCAATAATAACATATTCATATGAAGAAAAGAACCTTTAAAGTTGCTTAGAAGAAAGAAGAATCCACAAAAAAAAATGGCGATAACAGAAACAAGAGAAGAAATCTATTGAGAGAGTATAAAAGCTAGTCTTAACAACAAAAATCAATCAATAAAAATAATGTCACTGATGAAATTTCCCCAAAGGGAACAAAACATTGTACATATATGTGGAAGCAAATTCTAGAGAAGTTCCTATGCATTATTTTCCAATTTTTCTTTTTTTTTTTTAAAAAAGCAATATTGGGTCCAACATCAAATGTCAATTGTGTGACGCATAGGAATACTATTTTCTGAACATAATTTTTCCAGTCAAAGATCGAGCCAAGTTTTTTTAGTAATTTAAAAGAGGAAAGATGGTATCTTCATAGTAGATTAAATGGATTTTGCTTTTGAAACTCCATTTATGTAATTCATATAACTATGTATCTCATGAATCATGAACTGATCAAAACATCTTCAAGGAAGTTAGTCATAATAATGATTTCACTTTGCACGTTAAAACCACAAAACCAGAAAAATCGACTATGAAATAAAGATTTCATCATACAGCTTCCCAAATCTTGACATTACGAAGAATACCAAGTAGTTTATATAACAGATTCATTATGTTTGCCAGCCAAGGGAAAAAAAGAAGATACAGAAGAAAAAGATACTTGTAACTAATTTTCTTTGACAAACACAATAAAACCCAAAACACAAAACACTGGAAGAAATTTGCTCATTATTCCAATCACTTTTACCTTTATCCTTTCTCTGACAACAACCTCAATAAACAAAAATAGGCTAAATTAGGTGAGAGAAACCATTTATAGAAAAAGACATTGGTTTATAGTATAAATAGTAGAATACAAATAAATATTACCAGCTTTAACTACTTCTTAGAGATGTCAACTTCAAGTTTTCATATTCCTTCCTGTAACAACAACCAATAATATACTTGGAAAAGTAGCACCAAAAGAACAAAAAAAAAAAGGAAAAAAAATCATCCATCAAATCCTAAACCAGGCGTGGAAGAGGGAAAAATTAAATCAGATTGATGCAGCAAACTTACATTTTCACTCACCAGTTGTTTTTCACAAGTGGCCATTTTTACTCCGAACTCCAGAAGAAATCCAAGACAAAAACGAAAAATGGAACAATAAATCACCAAATAGATACAAAAAAGAAAGTAAATAAATATCTAAAAGCTAGCTAATCATCAATTATTCATCATCTCAGACCATATTAAAAGTTTTTCTTCTGATTAAAAATAAAAAATCAATGATAAAACAGAAATAAAACAGAGACATTAATCATGGAAAGAAAGGGGAAGAAAAGTACCATATATCTGCATTCTAGAAATTCACATCAGATAGTGGAGATGAAATATTGACCTTCCCCGTCCTTATTGTTTCACAAAAGGACACGACAGAGATGAGAAAAAAAAAAAGATTTGCTGCTTTTAGCCAATGAAATAGAAATATCAGGAAAATGATAGGAAAACAGAAAAAATTAGCCCTAACTACTCGAGGGAGGGAGGAAGATGAAGAAGAACAAGAGGGAGAACTGGGAGAAACCGGGAGTGGAAGGGGAAGAAGATTACCACCCCTTTTCTGTCTCGAGCCCATCGTCCATCAAATCCTAAGCAACCACTCTGCAGAAGGAAAAATTCGGACCCTCCAATTGAGATTACAATCTCTTCCAAGTACAATCAAATGCCAGAAATTGAGGGGAGACCTCTGGGTCTCATAAAAAAAATGGAGTTTTGTCCAGAGGACAAAAGCAAAGAAAAGCTCTTGACATCGATTGATGCTGCTATGTTTTGAAAGACAGAGAAAGAAGAAAGAAGAGAAGCTGCCGTCGGTTTACCAGGGGAAAGAAAAGACCCTCAATATATGGTTAATAAGCATTTCCACATAATCAAGACCAGCCAATCTTCACACGCCACGTGGGTGTTTAATGGTTAATATATATCAATTACAAAAAATTGATAATTAATTGTGCTTTAAAAACAAAGTGTTCAATAATTGTAAAAAGTTGGTAATTTAAATTTTGGCTAAAAGAGGACATTTTCTTAATAAAATTTGAAAAGAAAAAAGGTAATTAAATGAGATTTTTGGACAAAATTTTTTTTTTGTTAATAATTGCAAAAAAGTTATGAAGTAAATACGATTTGTTGGGTAAAAAAAAATGTCAATAAAAAAAAAGCGTGATTAATTAGTTATTAATAATTAAGTAATAGCTAGTAATAACGAACACAGGTAAAGCAATAAGTACAATAAAATAATAATAATTAATAGTCGTGATTTATTCGGCAACCAAAAGAAAGCACTGATAATTGTACAACGGATGGGCAACATAATAAAAATAAGACAGGCATTATTTAGCCAAGGTACAATAACCTGTCAACAAAAGGAGGTTGATGACAAGTAATGCGAAACGGTGGATGAAGAAATCGAGAAAGTACGGATTTAAACTAAACAAATAAAATTTGTCCATAATTAATTGCAAAGAATTGGTAATTAAAGCATGTTAATTTATAAGATTAGTTAATTATGAGTCAATTAATTATTAAGATGGCCAAAAGCAAAGAAGAAAAGACTAACGAGAAACGTTTTTCTCAAGCGGAGCAATGTAGACATATTAATTGATTAACAATTAACAGCAACAATTTGGTAATTAATTGCGATTCTCTATGCAACAAAAAAGTAACAATACTAATTAATTAATTAGCAATTACTAATTGCTAAAAAGGGCAACCAAATATGATTTGATTGGCAACAAAAAAAAAGAGACTAATTTTTGGCTAATAACTACATACAACTGATAATTCAATGCGATTTGTTAGGTAAAAAAAATATAATAATAATTATAAAGTCGGTAATTAAATGCGATTTGTCCGACTAAAAAACGTGAAACCAGAAGTTAATTAATAAAAAATGGATTGAAAAAAAGTTGATGAGTAAACCTAATTTGTTGGGCAACCCCAAAAAAAAAAAAGAGGACATTTTCGTAAAAGAATGTGGGAAAAAAGGTAACCAAATGAGATTTTTTTGGACAACCAAAAAAAATTTTTTTTGTTAATAATTGCAAAAAAGTTATGAATTAAATGCGATTTATTGGATAAAAAAAGTGACAATAAAAAAATGACATCATTAATTAGTTACTAACAACTAATTAGCAAGTAACTAATAATAATGAATACAGTTAAAGCAATAATTACAATAAAAGATAACAATTAATAATTGCGATTTAGCCGGCAACGTGAGACCAAGTTTTATCGGAACACTCCCCAGCAAACAACAAATAAAGAAACAAAAGCAATTGATAGGCGTCCAAGCAAACGAAAAGGCAGACGTCCAATTGGCAAACGGGCTGGACGACCATCAATTGAGAATTCCCACGGGCCGGACGATCACCAATCAACCAATGAAAGCGAGCCACGTCAGCAATTGAAACCCAATTGAAAACAAGGGCATTCCCCAATAGACTAGATATGTTAATAAATAAATTAGTAGGAATGACACACCCTATATGTGTGTAAATCTTAAAGGAAAATTTTTTAAAACATATATTAAACTTTTTAGTAGTTGTTGGAGGTTATGTTTTAGGAATATGGATAGACGAATTTTGTTTTTTGTTTTTTTTGATAAAAAGTTGTTGGCAATTATTGTATCGTTAGAAGTTTCTTTAGGCTTGGGGTGAGGAGGGTATATACATGTCTTTGTGTGTGTTTATTGTACTCAATAGTTACGTGGGGATGAGAAGTTTAATAGATGTAATGCGGATAGATAATAGTAAATATTAAAAGAGTATATTTGATAAAACAAATAATGATACTTTTTTTAAGAATTAATATTCTATACACTAATAGTGTATACACTTTCATCATTATATACATGATATATAGAAACTCAAATTTTACATATATATCGTATATTCAACCGTGATAGTGTATATACCGTTAATATATATAAGAGTTATTTATTTTTAATACCAAACTTTGGCTCAGGCTTTACATGTAGAAAGATATAGAAGAAAATAATGAGTAAAAATTGCTTTAGTGAATTTTTCGACATTTATCATTGGAGCATTGTGCAGATGATTATCACGGGGCTTGTACGTCTGAGGCTATGAGCACTAAGGTTGTTCTTTGTCTATCCACTTCTCAATGGCATGGCCAATTGGTAAGTACTGTTAGAGAAAGAGAGCACTATGGATTAAAATAATAATAATAAAAGCAAAAACTTCCAGGTCAAGAGGTCTTTTCAGTTTATATTACATCACAAAAGAAAGTAAAAAAATAAATGGCCCTTGTCGGGGTTTCAATCCCACATCGGTACCGGGGGGGAAGGGTTTGGGTAGATAAGTCCCCTGGGCGCCTTCAAAAGTTGCCGGCTTTTGAAGGTTGCTCGGGGATCTAGGTTTATTTGCCGAAGTTCTTACTTTCGTAAGAAAATGTCAGGAAGAAACATTCCACTGGGGTCGTCTAGCTTGGGTTTGTGGGGGGTAGTTACTTCTTAGCAGCAACAGCCCATGGAGGCTTGGCCCTTGTCGGGGTTTCAATCCCACATCGGTACTGGGGAGGAAGAGTTTGGGTAGATAAGTCCCCAGGACGCCTTCAAAAGTTGCCGGTTTTTAAAGGTTGCTCGGGGATCTAGGTTTATTTGTCGAAGTTCTTACTTTCGTAAGAAAATGTCAGGAAGTAAAAAAATAAAAATTCAGACATCACAATTATGCTTTGGATTGACTCTCAAATAGTTTTGATTAGTAATCAGGAGTAGAGGTGCTATCGAGCCGAGTCGAACTCGAGTAGCACCATACTCGAGCTCGAGATCGATCGAGGAAAAAAATTTGGACTCGAGCTCGACTCGATGAAATAAAACTAAACTCGAGCTCGACTCGTTTGAGCTCGAGTAAGCTCGAGTAAATATCAAGCCCGAGCTACTCGAGCTCGAGCTCGAGTTTTGAAATAAATCTATAATTTTTTTTAAAATTATATAATATATAATATAATATAAATATATAATATAAATAAAATATGAAAGCTCGATTAAGCTCGGCGAGCACTCGAGTACTTATTTATTAAGCTCGAACTCGACTCGTTAAATTTAACGAGTAGCTCGAGCTCAAACTCGAGCTCGATTTTACCGAGCTTGAGTCAAGCTTTTGATCAAGCTGCTCGCGAGTAGCTTGCGAGCAGCTTGAAACTCGCGAGCAGCTTGACTTGCTAGCACCCCTAAATTCAGGAGGAGGTGGCCATCGCTAGTCGGACTATTGATTTAATTTCTTTTGAAGCAAATGGCTCCAATTTTCTTCAATTTTCACAAGATTATTACAATAAAAAGGCAAACATTTTCTTTATAATTAGAACCAAAATTTGTTGATGTTTCTACTAATTTATAGGAATAAAGCAATTTGCGTGCTACTGCAATAAAAATGGAATTATAATGTACTCACATACTACTACAGGAAGCTTAGGAATTAGGGGTTCTGAGTTCTAATCTCCATGTCTCTTCCTTATATTTCAAATTCACCCTCTTCTAATGTTTTTTTTTCTTCTAAATATTACATTAGGAAGCAAAGTTTCTAATAGGATATGAATTGTAAAACTATTGAGAATATGAGGAGTACATTGCAAATTTATTTTTTGTAATTAGCATAAAGCCATTTTTTTTGTAATACTCAATATGGTTGAAAATTCTATTTTGTTTTGATTAATTATGGCAACTTGGGCATGGCTAGTCCAATGATTGATTTCATTTCGTCTGAAGCAAAACATACCTCCAATATTCTTCAATTTCATAAGAAGCTTACAATCAGCAACACAATTAATTTTCCTTCTTAATTAAAAAGTCCGAGAACCAAAATGCAGTAATGCCTCCAGTCATTTCATGGAAAAAAGGGATTTGCATATTATCCCTAGAATGGAGTTGTGATGCATGGACCTTTTACAACAGTTCGCAAATTTTCTAGGGTTATGAATCATAAAATTAGCAGAATATTACTAATTTGGATTTGAATTGATAAAAAAAATACTATAGCGATGTGATGTATGCAAGAAAAGGTGATCCAAAAATATTCTAAAAAACTTTTCCACAAACTTTTCCGAAAATGGATCCATTTTTAAACGTCACAGAATTAGCCTTATCTAGGTTTAATTGGCTACTAGTAAAACAAAAACTTGGCTTTAGCATGCTTAAAATGACTGAGAGGTAGACTCTCAGATGGTCCACAGGGACTTCTATAACTGTCCTGATCATTCCATTTCAGTGAATTAAATTGAATTTTTAAATGAACGGAGCCTCTTTTTATTGCTTTTCATTTAGAACCACGCAACAAATGGCTGGAATTTCCAGCTATACTCCTAAAGTAACTCCTAGGACCAAAGCCGCCTATATTTTTTTAGTTTTTACAATATTACTTTTCTTGACATTTAAGAATTTTATTCAGTAGACAAAATTTATGATAAATTATCTAAAATATAAACCCTTATTACTTATTTCATAATTAAAATAAACATATACTATAAATAATATACTAGTAATCGAGCTACTTGATGAGCACTCGAATAGTACAAAGGGAGGCTTGAACTCGATTTGGTATATGCATCGTGCTACTTGAATTTGATCAAATCGAATTCGAGTCGAATATTTGATCGATCCGCTCACGAGTTACTTGCGAGCGGTTCGACTCGCCTGCAGCCCTGCTTTAAGTATTATTTTTTTTACATCAATTATTGCAGAATAACTCCTCTTCTTTGGAGTTGTTTGCACAAAATTTTTAATAACTTCAACAAAAAATGATTCAAGTGCTACTATTGGTGTCGAAAAGAAAATATTTTTGGAATTGTAAATGTTCTAGAACTTTTATACGGCGTTATGGCCTAGAATTGAAAAACAACATTATTAGGGAAAAGAGAAAAATACCTTGACTAAGACAGACAAAAAGTTACATTTGTCAAAAACTCTATTGTGCTAAAAGATATAATATACCTCAGTCCTCAGGTGCATTTGCAATTTTGGCCACTGACCAATTTTGATAGGGCATATGATCAAGTATCCTTCAGCTGACTAATTTTAGATATATGTTGGACTACATTTGAAAACTCGCAAATCAGTGACTTTCAATTGACTAACTTTAGATACATGCCAGACTACATTTGAAAACTCACAAATTAGTGGCCTAAGTTGTGACGATACTGTAATAAGACAATGGCCTTAGGGGAATTCGAAGTTCGAACAGCCACTGCTAGCCTCGATTAAACATCTTCTCCTGCCTTGGTACAGGCGGTCTCAATTGGAGTACATCTCTCCTATTATTTTCTTTATCTCTCTTATTATTTTGTTATCCCTTATAACTGCTATACGATTAGGATAGAATTAGATTTTATATTCCTATATATAAAGATAAAACTAGTTAGTTGTATGATAAGGATAGAATTAGCATAGTATTCTAATACGTTAGCGTATATTACTTTTATTTTCTTTATCTCTCATATTATTTTCTTATCCCTTGTAACTGCTATATGATTAGGATAGAATTAGTTTTTATATTCCTACATATAAAGATAGAAGTAGTTAGTTGTATGATAAGGATAGAATTAGCATATTATTCTAGAAGTTTACAATTTGTCTTTGTATATATTCTCTGTTGTACATGACACTTGGGTATCGGAAAAATAAAATTGCCACTTTTTGACATGGTATTAGAGCAATGATCCTTCTTGTTGTTTTCTCCATATCTTAACTTTTGATTATTTCCTCACGTTTTAATATTTTATTATTCATTCTTGTTGAGTTCTTGAAACAATGGCAGAGCAAGCTAAATCACAGAATCCAAGAAATTCCTTGACTGGTGATTTGTTTTGTGATCCAAGTTCAAATGATGTAACAAATTCTTTGATTTCCACTACTTCAATTAGCAATTTGACAGCCGCACAATATGAGTAGCTCCTGTCATTTTTGAACTGTGATATACTTTCAAAAGAGAGTGATATACGTTCCTTTTTCAATTAGTTTGGCATAACATTTATGCGTAATTCTGGGCAATTAGAAACCATATTGTCACCAAATTTGAGATGGAATAACCAACTCCGGGTTGAAATAGCCAGTGCATGGTTGGTGGAAAAGGGATAATTTCAGAAACTTCCCCTGATGTTTCTGACAATTTCCTTATAGCTCATCCCATGAGCTTTGTAAAATTACACTTACCTTCCTTGGCAGAGTTATGGGCCCAGTCACTTACAACACATGGGGAGAAATCACACATAAAATTTGTTTTGGCCATTGAGCACGTATGACGCCTAGGGCATAAAGGGTTTGATGACTTGAAGTCATCCTCACCTTTCTCTATCTTATAACCTGCAGTTTGTTTAGGATTCCAAACTCAATGATGGTAACTAAACACAAGGGTTGCGCTCATTACGGGACTTAACCCAACACCTTAAACCACATGCTCCACCCTTTGTGTGGGCCTTAGGACTGCATAGGAGTTGTGTGACAGCCCCACCTCCTCCTAAGGCGAACCAAAGGGTTCGGCGGAACGCCTGCCCAACTCTCGCCGGGACTACGGATCCGGAACGAGCGTAAACCCTACCAACCGCTTAAAAGAACTTCAAGAAAATAACATTTACTGTCCGAAACCTAAACAAGCACAACAACTTTAGATAACCCTAGAAAAGAACATTTTCAAACCAAATCAACTTAGGAACATGGTTAAACACTTTTATATACACATGGTTGCAAATTTACAATTCAAAAGGGAATTGTTTGGTTAAAATACATTTAAGGTTTTCCAACCATCGAGGAGCTATACAAAAGAATACTAAAACTAGCTCAACTCATGCTTCAAACATCATAATCTTCAAAAGGTGATTTCCTGTAAGGAAAACAAGGATAACGAAACGGGGTGAGCTAGAAGCTCAATGAGGTACCAAAAATATAACAGTAGAAATCATGAGAAAATATTTATAGGACACATATCCGCATCAAGTAAAAGAAATGAACGAACATCACAATTTCAAGGATACAGGTGGCTCTCAGGAACCAAATCCCCGTTGCAATACTTGATCCAGCCTTGTTGACCCTCCGTCAACGTTCAAATAAAGGAACCAGTCCAGTAGATCACCACTTTAACGTCAAAATTTCGTTCACCAAACATACCCCTTACCGGGCCCGAACGCCAAACAGGAACAGGAATGGTAATACTTGAGTATACCGGAATCAAGAGTCTCAATACCCAAAGATTTCCCTAGGAACAGGCACCCATGGATTGTCAATTATCTCGACCAAGCCCTCGTTGGCTCGATTTAATTAACTCCCCATGAGGTTGAGCTCAAGTTTAACAGGAAGGTCGTTGGATACTCTTCCAAACGACATCATAACAAGTGCAAGTAACAAATTCAAGTACATAACAAGTACAAGTAATAGATTCCAGTTTGTTCAGTACAGACAAGAGAACGAGTGTGATAAAGTACACCCTCGTCTTATACAAGATAAACAGTCAGGAAAGACATTCAACTAGCAATTTGCAAGTACAGGAAACCAGTTTAGCAATAATTCAGGGGAGTGGTACACTCACCTGATCAAACAAGGATAATTTCAAAAGTTTCCTTCCCAAGTGTGGCTTTACTCGCCGGCACCTCCTAGAACAATCAAGGCAAACACTTAAGATTGGACTCCAAAATCTAATAAGTGGAATTCGCAAGTAAAACTCGATTACAAGTCAGGTGCCTATCCAAATGAACCATTAATGTAAAGCGAAGAGGTGACTTTGGAGTGAAAAGATAACGATTAGTCCTAAAGGCATGAACAACCTCAAAACCCTACCTACAATGACTGACCAACTTCAAATTTGAAGTAGAAAATGAAAGTAAGATCGATACTAGGAAAACAGGATTTTCCAGTTTCGACCAACCCTATATGAAAAATCATATCTCAAGTTTTATAAGTCCAAAATTAGTAAAAGTTATACCGTTGGAAAATATATTCAAAGGGCTATAACTTTCCAGAGAACATCCTCATAAGATTCAGAACGCAAGTCAGTCAAATTCAAGCCTCAAGTTGCTGCTTTTATCCAGTGAAAGACAGAACAGGTACAATATTTTAGTCAACTTTAAAAAATCACCATAAATGGTACAGACATAAACAGGGTCTGAAATTTACATAGTTTATAGCCCTATGAATCTAGTTTAAAACGCAACAAAGGGAACTCAATTCCAACATTCCTACATCAAGATATAGCAAATTTTTCGAGACTGTGCAGAAGCTCCGCGAAAATTTTGACAGCATTTCCCTTGTCTTTCTTTACTTTCCAACCAAACCTCAACACCCACAAATCACAAGCTATCAAACACCTTTAATTAGAGCCACAATAAGGCTCGAATACGAGTCATAAACCGAATTCACATATCACTAGAGTAAAATCATATGGAACGTATAAGTGCAAAATCAAACTAGGACATATGCGGAAACGAAGTTTGGGTTGGGAAACAAAAGGCAGATTTTCTGTTGTTTAGCGGAATTAACACAACTGAAGCTATCCTTGTCGGATTGAGGTATAATTTACACCGTTTCGAAGCTAAGAGAAAGGGGTACCATGTTGAAGAAGGCCACTCAGTCCAGTTTGTAGTGCAACTAGGTCAAAATGTCAATGTACCAAACCAGAACCGCATAAACAGGTTAACAAACCGCATTCTGGTTAAATAACCATAATTCAGGGTACCTAAATCCAATTCAAGTGATTCCAAAGCCATCCGAAAGCTAAGATACCAGGGTATATTTATTAAGAAGACATCAACAACCAAATCAATCGTATTCCCAATCAAATTAACCAATTACCAAAGCTGAATTTCAGTTTCGGACAGAAATAGAACAGCAGGGGTATTTCAGTCTTTTCACAGGATACATTGCTCCGATTGAGTTGAAATTTTGCAGGAAACTATAAAATACCATCCTCTACAACTTTTATGTTTTAATCCAAGGCTAATTCGATCTCTAACTAGGAGAAACAGTACCGGACAGAATGGGGTTAAATGAAACCCTAACTTCCGAAATTTCCTTTCAATGCGGAAATTTTTCGCAAATAACCACAACTTACACCCTCTAGCTTCATTTTAGATCATGTCCAACCATCATCCAAGGCTACACCACAATAATCATATGAAAACAGAAAAATCATGATTAAATAGAAAAATGCACCAAATTCCACCAAAAGTCATGAAACAACACCTTAATCCATCACTTCATCTCACATAAGTCAATAATCAAACATTATTGAGAAGAAAGAAAGGTCCCTTAGTTACTCACCTTCACAACCCAAGAAAAGGAGCAACTTAGCACCTTAATCCTCCAAACCACTTCACTAATCACCTCATAACCACTCATTTAAGGGTTTTTATGGAGCAAATACAAGATTAAACGGTTGGAATTGAAGATTGAACAAGATTGGAGCTAGAAATTTGGAGAGGTTTTCCTTTCTTTTTCCTTGAAGATGGCCGGCCCAAGAAGCTTGGAAATGAAGAGATTTTTGGTCAATTTTTGATTTATTTGGTAAAATGGTAAAAGAGTGAATAGTGGTCAAAAAGTAAGACTTAATCTCCAAGTGACACTTGTCACTTTCATTTAATACATAGTTATCCTTTTGTCCCTCTCATACCAATTCATCTAGTAACCTCTAGTTATCTCTTAACACCTGCTAAATTAATTCCGGTATACGAAACTTAACCTAACTGGCCGAATTTTACCGAACTTTCCGCACTAGCGGGTCCCACGCCCGGTATACACTTCTAAAATCTCATGAACTAATTTATACTAGAAAAATGATTTAAAACCCTATTTACTCATAAAACGAGTTAGAAAATTTCCAAATAAAGAAATTACAGAAAAACGTGCGATTAAATAAAATAAAACCCTAGAAAATACGAAAATTTACAGGTTCTCACAAGTTGAGGCACTCGCCAACAACTCGCGTCAAAGTTAGACTCGAGCTCGGTGTTGATTGAATTCGAGTTAAGCTCGAACTAAGGTTCTAACTTAAAAATACTCAACTCGTTAACTTGCGAGTCGACTCGATTTTATATATATATATATATTATTTTAATAGTAAAATTACATATATATATCCCTAGTATTTTATTATTTGTTAAGAAAAATTACTACTTTATTTGTTTTTTAAAAATAAAGTAATTATTTTTTTGTTTTTTAAGCTCGAGCTCGAGCTCAACTCGGGTCAAATTTGAAATCGAGCTTTAGTTTTAGAGCTCCTCGAGATTGAGTTTAGTAAAGTTAAGTCGAGACTCGGATCGATTAGGTAAAAACTTGATTCGACTCGTTTATAACCCTAGCGGACCCATCGATCCTTTAAGGTTTATTCTTGCAAATGTATTCCCCAGGCAGGCTATTTCTTGGCAATGTATGCCGCACGCTATTTGATTTACACCTTTATTTGAATCGAGGAGAAATATATAACACTGGTAGTAAAGAGGGAGAGGGAATGTATCATGTGCTATGGTCTTCTATACTCTAGAAACATTAAATTCCTTCTCAAGGTAATTAGCAATATGTTTTCTGATGCTTTGTTTATGAGTCTCGAGTTGAATGCTACTATCAATCAAATATAAATTGAACAATTAAGGAATCACAACAAAAGGACAATTTTAGAATGAAATTATCTTTGCTTTTTCAAAATTAGTTTTTGTTTAATGATATATTTTAAATTGGATTGATAATGTTACAAAACTTTGAAAATAAAAGAGGTAAGTGATATTTTTTAAACTTTAAATTTAAAGATGTTAAGTGATATTGTTAGAAATTTTGGAGAAGGTTTTTGAAATTATTCCTTTTTAAAAGTATTTTAATGGTTACCGCATCTAACTTAGAGCAACTCCAACGGAGTTGCATAAGGAGTATAATGGGCCACCCATTACACAACCACCCATTTTGGTTGTGTAATGGGTGGGCCATCCATTATTAAATGGCGGACTCCTTCAAATTTTGCCCAGCAAACGTTGATGGTTTCAACGTTAATTTTTTCCAACCGTGCACTAAATTTGCATAATCATTTTTAGAAAATAAAAAATTCTATAATAATTTGTTTTAATTTGCATAATAATTAGTTTGCAACAAGTATCATAATTTGTTTTAATTTGTTTGCATAATTATTTTTCAAAAAATAACAATATATTATTTTTGAGAGATAGAAAAAGATATATTGTTCAAACTTAAAATTAATAATATTATTTTTAGAAAATAAAAATTCAAAAGGTAAAAAATTTAATGAAAGTTAATACTTTATTTTTTAAAAATAACAAAATTATTTTTAAAAATTACTTTATTTATTTATGGGATATGAGTTATGCATTGTGGACCCATGCTGTTACACCTTGTGGAGTGTAATCTATTGTGAGTGAAAGTGTAATAAAAGAGGAAAAAATAAAATATTAACGTGGCATGTAAATTACAATCTAAAGAGTGTAAATCATTATGGATGCCTTTACGGTGGCCATACACATATCCCTAAGGACCCCCAGCGTGGCCTCGGATTCTGAATCGTCAAGGCTTTTCTGACCCGGATATATATACACTAGTTTATACACAGCTAATGATTACCTAGGGAAAGGGAAAGGAAAGATTGGAAGATAATCCGACAGTAGAGAGTGCTGGGTATTAGGGTCATCGTGCTACGTGGCCACAGTCCTGCAGCCCCATATCTCATTACCCACAAAATTGTCACCCTACTAATACTCGATGCTTTTTGTTACCAATAAGAAGCAGTCATGCAACCACTGGGCCAATGGCTTAGTGGCCACAAGGAGGGACTTGGGCTGAACCCTCACCTGCAGCGAAAAAAATTTAAGGGTTATGTTATAATATTTCCTTAGTCTAGTTGGGTCTGTATACTCACTAGCCCCTTATCACAGTCTCCTTAGACTCCCTCTCCCCCCATAGATTAGGATAGAGTAGATTATATCGTTGCTGAAAAAAAAAAAAAAAGAAGCAGTCATGCGTGAAACAGGAATTTTCCGTCAGATAAGTTGGAGACACCACACCACTGATAGAAGCAGTTTGAGAGGGTCAGGGGAGAGGAAAAACAAAAGTTGAGGACATATACTCCTATTTGGCTTTTTGTGTAATTGACACTTGGCTTTTGCAATCGACATTTTGTAGACCTGTAAGCTACCTCACTTTCTTTGGTTTTATGTTATAGTAATCAGATTCAAAGAACCACTGGGCCATTGGCTCAGTGGCCACCACCTTGCCTCCCACCAAAAAATGTCACGTTTAAGTGGCTTGTTTCCAAAAAAATCCAGGCGGGTGTGCTGTGCACCCGTCTGGTCCGGTGGTGGTTCAGTTCCCTCCGGATTATCCCTGGGCCTCCTTAGATTAGGTTTATCGTCTCCGAAAAAAAAAAAATCAGATTCAAAGCTTCAAGGGGAAGCTACTTCTTTTTATTATTATTATTATATGCCATGCCATTATGCAGTAATAATGAGAATCAAACGGCTACTATCGGGTGTCATAGTGAGGATCAATTGTGGGGGACAACACTACTTTAGTTTGTGACTCGGATTATTTTTTATTGCAAAATTGATGCTTTATCATGATTTTCTGTACCCTTTACGAAAATAGAGATGAATTAATTATTCTCCTTTTATTTATTTATTTTAACAAGTAGATTATCTTCTCTTCCATTTTTACTCATTTTACCATTATTCTATTACTGAGGAACCTTAAAAAGCTGTTCTGATAATAATAGTAAAATTGGTTGTGCAAAATGTTGCTGAGTTGTGAGTTAGATGATTTAGTTAAAAGTACAATTGAACCATGGTGAGCTTCGTGGGAAAACAATAGGCGACAAAAATGATAAACAATCTTGTGATTGTGGTTGGACGTAAGAAACTATCCGTTGCCTTAACAATTGACAAATGTTTTTCACCGTACAAAATTGTGTGTTTTTGTGTGTGTCTCTCTCTATATATATATGTTAAAAACAAAAAAAAAAAGATTATTTAGATCCGATGGGATCCAATCCCTTTTAATTTTTCAAAACTTAGATTTGTATCATGGCATGGACATTTATTCAATAGAATATTGTATAATATGCAACTTTTGCTGAACATAAAGAAAGAACTCTCATGCCTGCATAAACACTATATATGATTAAATAAGTTCTAGTTATTTTCAAATCGATCAAGATCGCGGGATGGTTGAAATAGAAAGTCATCGTATCTGTATGATATATATATATATATATATATATATATATAATAGCTACAAACACGTAGTTGCCTTGAAGTTGCAAAAGACCAAAATACTCTTGCTGAGACACATGCCTAGCATATCCGCATAAAGTAAGAATTTTAAGATTTTTTTATTTGTATAAAGTGAAGGAGAATTTTAAGATTTGCAAAATAGTTGCTTATATCTTTCTCAAGCTCTCAAGCGAACATCAAACTAGACCCCATGATACTAGTACAAGATTTGTAAATGTTCACAAAAAATAACAGTAAAAATTGTAGAACTCTAAAAAGCCATCAAAAGAGATGTTGTATTTTACATGTGCAATGGATGATTGTGAAGTATTTTTGTGATCATAGTGTTATCCCATATATAGATATTAACCAAACTAGAACAACAAAGGGATGAATATTATATTTCTGTGAAACCACTGGAGATTTTCAATTAATTAGTTGACTTAATCATGGGGAGCTTTTCCATATTTTACCTTTATATATAATAGGGTATAGTTATAATTTCATCTACTGACATTAGTTTTGACAATTTTCATTGTTTTTTCAATTTAATTCAAATCATAAGATGTTATGTTTTGAAACTACGGAGAATTTTTCTATATATTCGCTTAATCACACACACATGACTTTTTTGTTTTTCTTACCTTTAACATATATATGGTTTGGTTTGATGAGTATGAACTTATGGTTCGTTTTGATATATGTATAGATGATTGTCCTTTACTCAGGAGTCTTTTTGATGCTGTCTTCATTCTTGGTTTTCTCAAAAGACGCTGCTGTCTTCATTCTTGGTTCTCTCTCTCTCTCTCTCTCTCTGTTTTTTTTGCAGACTAGTTCATCTTTGTATATTTTGTCTGGACATTTTGTTGAGATCGATTTTATGACGACGTTTTTCTTTTGTCTGAATATTACTTATGGGACAAAAAACTTTATTAAGAAAATCAACATTTTTCTACGACTCTGGTGAGGTAAATTTCTGTTGGGACTCTTGTTTCTGATTCAAGTCTACATGGTATATCATCAATTTCTCGTTCAAATTGCCTACCTTTTGAACATGTGGTTTGATTTTGATCGCTTGCTAACTATCGTTTAAGCGAAGAATATAATTAATCTTATACTGAGTGTGATTTTGTAGCATACCCAATGAAAATTAAGTGGAGGAAAAAAAATACTAAAGAATAGTTTTGGATTGCATTTTTCTAAATTTTTTTAAGAAAAATTATTGTAATAATTTGATATATGTGAGATAAAAAGTTGATTGGAAAATATGTTTATGAAAAACGTAATAATTTTTCTTTGAAAAATTACTATCCAAACAAGGCCGTGTTTTTTTGTTTTTCTTCTCTTTGATGAAATATAGGAAAACATAGATGAAGCATTTGAAGTGTTTCACGAGAGAATAACGCACTTCTTAGCTCTAAAGCATGCCACCTAAGTTTTTTCCTTCTTCAAATGTAGCTATGGCTACACTTGCATGCATGCAAGAGAAATTATGAAATGAAATGGAAAGAAATAGTTGTACTGGAAACAGGTAAAATATTAATGTACAACCAGGAAATAATCCAACAACAATGTATCAGTTTTGCTGCACCCTTTCTTTGAGTTCATTTTATGGCCTCCTCAAAAAAGAGTGCTCTTAATGGTGCCTCTTGTGAGTCGTCCGCGTTTAAACATCATAGAGAAAGAAATTACTGTTGAAATTGCCTACTCATAGAGATAAAATGGCAGTTTGCCCCCCCTAGTTTTCATTTGTTCCAATTCCTAGGACTATTGGCTCTGTACAACGGAATTGCTGTTTCTAGCTCCTAGGGAAATGCTTAACTCAGCTACAGTTATCAGAAGTTTATTAGTTTTTTGGCTATTGCATTTCCACGTCCAGCCACTTCTTACTAAATGCATGCACACGTAGTAATCTTAGACCTGATGCATATCGCTGAATCAGCTTTGGAAATCTCTTTCCTGTATACGTAGCATTCATCACAGAAAAAAGAAATGTCAATATTTCCTCCTTGACCATCAATCTGATTCTCAGGAAATTGTGAATTATATGCGCAGACCTCCACAAGCAGGACACAAGACTAAGAATCTGATCATGGACTACTGTCAGGGCTTGAACTGTCGCCTGAAATTTAAGCATGGAGAATGTAAATTGGGTAGCTGATGTTTTGTGACAGCAAGGTCCTTTGATGAAGTTTGTGTCTCTTTGGTATGCCCACCTGCTTATCTTTTGCCTAGTTTGCTTAATGATTTATCAGACTTAAAAACAGTGGCTGATACCATCTCAACTTTACTGTATTGGTTTATCTCAACTTTTCTAATTATTCCAATATGGTCTTTTTCCTTTTGATTCTTCTCTCTCACCGTTGCTTTGTGCAGCTGATACCATCAAGACTTTTCCTACCTTTTCCACGGCTATACTCACTGCGTATCATGTATGTTTTAGACTTTTGAGTCAAAACAGTGGCACTGAATTGTTTTTCTCAGTTCTTGAATGTTGAAAAACCAGTTCGCCCCTAAACATCCTCTCTTCAGTGTTCTTATTTTCCCTCATCTCCATCAACTATCTATATTTCATAGATTTGATAACAGATCAACGTAAGGCTGGATGATTACGTTCTTAATCTTTGTAATAACTTATCTTTCGAAGTATATATATAGAGCCTGCATGTGCAGTAATGTTTCTGCTACTTTCAAGAAAGGACATTTTGAGCAATAGACAAAAATTTCTTCTTAAAACTGTTTCTGAATATCGCGTGGATGTTACCTTCTACGTACCCTAAATTTTACACTAATTGAAAGAGTATTGGAACCCATCATTTGGAGCTCATGCCCACGGGCAATGGATGAATATTCAAAGAGGACAAACTGTGCGATGCTTTTGCGAATAGAACAAAAATTAAGCACTGGATCAAGAAGTGATATTAGCTTTGTGGTCAATTTACTTCATTGGCTTAGAAAGCTGCCTTACAAATAAACTTTGCCTCATGATTTCTACTGTTATATTAGACACTTGACATGCTTTTGGCTTTGTTAAGCGAAGATACATATAGGCTTGTTTCTTCTTCTTCTTTTTTTTTTCTTTTAAAGTAATGATTCTATCATCTAAAAGAAATTAAGAAAATATGATTAATTATTGAAGCACATCACACTGTAATTAACTTTCTTACACGATTCAGCATAATCTTAAAAAACATTAGGAATTCATCTAGAACTCTTTGGAGGAATGGTATCAAGTAATAACACCAATCTTCATAAAGTCTAGACTTTACTTTAACACCTAATTGTGTGTTTGTTACTATCATTTCTTGCTTAAAATTATACAGAAAATCATGTTATTTTCAACACAAAATTGTGCATTTGTTACTATCACTTGGATGCCTAATGGTAAACTACAAAATCATGTATGTCTTCAACATAACCTCCTTTAACTACTTATTATTTGACTTTAAAACATAGGATCTCTTATCCTTTTCACTTGTGTGAATTTAATTCCTCATAATTTAAACTTTAACACATTTGGTCCCTCTTGCTCATAAGTATATCATCTTTTTTGTCATTCGTCGCTATTTTATCTATATCCTACTCTATTCTAATTTACCTAAGGGGAGGCCCATCTGGACTTATGGGAGGTAAGTGGAGACTGAACCACCATCGGACCAAACGGATGCACTACGCACCTGTTTGGATTTTTTAAAAGAACCACATAGTATGGCAATTGGTGGAAGGTAAGGTTTGAAACATTGACCTTCCACCCCACCAAGCTCAAGGCTGTGGTTCATAAGTATATCATTTGGTGTGTTAAATGATGATCCTTCTAAAATTATAGAAGGCCAAATATGTCAACCATGAAACATGAAAGACGATAGAACAATGAAATGTAAACCGCGCAAACCAAAGATATCATTACACCTACTTAGGTGACTAAATTAGAACTAATACTGAACATAAGGGACTAAGAATGCAATTTCCTTCCAAATGAGGCTTTCTCTGTTTTTATGCTAGTAGGCGTGTTCATCATTGGAGACAAAGAAACGCGTGACCGTTGCAACACGCCTTTAAGCCAGAGCGGCCATTCATAATTCAATATCAGGTCTCAAAAGAAAGCGGGATTTTGCAAATTCGAAGTTCATATGTTGCTTAAACCTTGAAAGCTTTTCGAAACCTCCAAAGCTAACAGAAAAATTTTGAGGATCAATTTTCCACTTTTTCTCCAGGTATGACTACTTTTCCCACTTCTTGTCTATATTGTTATTTTTCTTTTTAATTGTTTTAACTATCTTCTTTTTCTGTTTTTGTGGACTGTGTTACTGGGTTTTGGATTCTGGGATTAGTAAGTTAATTTAATGATTATTAGTTTCTGGGAGAAAATGCTATCAAGCATTTCAGATGATATTAGACCACCTGGATTTCATTACTGAAACTCTTTTTTTTCCCGCAAAATGTTGAATTTTGGATTCTAAGTATTCATCTTGAATAAAGAAAGCATCCCGAATGTTGTTTTATATTTTGGTTCCAACTGGTTTTGTGGATATAATAGGTCAATATTTGATTATTTTCCATTCGATGGGACGGAAATAAAATTGGGAAAGTAAAATTCTCGGCGAAGTCAGGAGGTATTTTTCTAATAAGCTGCTTTGATGGTAAAGTAAAATTCTGTTTTGTGGGTTAAATACCGGAGCTGATATAAGGGATGCCAGCCAAAAAATATACTGTAGAAGAGAGATTTTAACGACTGAGTTCTTCCTTAACCTTTTAATGTTTGTCATGTTTGAGTGTCGAAGCTGACTATGCTCTGAAATTTAGTTCAAGACTATGATCTGGATTTTTATTGTCTTTCATTTCTGTTTCTTGTTGTTGTCACTCCATGGGCTACTGTTTTTCTCACATTGGAGAGTGTTGCTTAAGGGGATCAGTAGGGTTATCTTATTGCTTACTTCTTAGATTTCCTATTTCAATTCACTAGGGTTTATATTAGTATACTAACAACTTAGTAATACATTCTAGCATTGCTATATTATCCATTGCATATAAGCTCTGATGGATGATTAGATAGTTTTGTCCAGTTACATGTAGAGCTGTGTTGTGCCATTCAAAAACTTTTGCTACCATGGGTCCTTATGCAATAGAGTTGTGCAAAAAAAAAAAATTTTTTTTCCTCCCTTTTCTTTTGGTTCCTATATTTAGATGCATCTCATTATTTCTTATGGAGCTCATTTTGATAATGTAGTTTCTATAGGAATGGTTAGTGGTCTTTTTGTTTTGTATTGTAAAACTTGCCTAGTCTAGATTCCATCCTTTTCTCATTATGATCTTTGCACTTCTTGATTTGTAAAATACACTTGTTTACTTTCTGCAAAGATGAATATCTTAGTTTATTCTTTCTGTTTGTTTATATTATCATTTTATTAGCTTGATAGAATAGATGTCTTAGTCAATACTAAATCTTTGTTGAGATCAATTAGATGCTGTAGTTTATGCCCCAGAAATTCCATGAGTTATTCTTTTACTTTCTTGTCCTTTTCTTTTCCTTCCGTGAATTCCTTGCAACTTTTGATTTGTGAGCATGAGTTGGTTTAACAATGTACTTTCTTAGCCTTTATGTGTAACCTGACAGAATTAATTGGCGTAGCAGAGGCTGATAGTGTAATACTTGCATCAGATGTCCAAATCTTTCTGCTTCATTTTCACATTAGCAGAGAGATCTTTCTCTTATATGAACTTGCTGGGTCCTCTGGTCAGATCCAAAATTTAGCCCGACAGTTCCTGGAATTTTTTGGTTCTTGTTTTACAAAAGGAGATTTCAGGTATCCTTTCTTTTCATTACTTTGGAAGAGGAGAGAGAGAGAGAGAGAGAGAGTAAATCTGCTTTTTTCACTCTGTTTTTGAGAAAAGATCAGTTCCACATTCAGCATGCCCTCCAGGAATTAAGATAGCACAACATTATTCTATTAAGAAAATAATGTGAATAAAAAAGCTAGGATAAAACAAATCTATCACGTGCATGACTCGACGTTAGTAAAAAAAAGGAAAAGTTTGATGATCAAATAAAATGATTAACACCTAAGCATTCAGAAGGTGAGCCCAAAAAAACAAAGGCATTCAGAAAGATTCACTACCTATAGTCACCATGCTGCTTTGTGCAGGTAGGTTGAGTTTCTAGCTGCATTAGCCATTCCAGTAAAGAGCTTACGCATCATTGAATCTTTCTTTCTTGGTAAAGTAAATTTCGATTTGGTTTATTTCATTTTTGTAAAGCTACAGTAATATAAATTTTGCTTTGCGTAATATTACGCTTGCTCTAAGCGTACATGTTCTTTAACTGCATAAGATACTATTATGCCCAATGTACTTGAAGCACTTCGTCTGGCAGTTATTGTCCATATTGGAAGTGACCAATGGAATATTTTTCCTTTAAACACTTTAAGATAGTGAAATTGGCTTGGCCACCAATACCACTTAGAAACTTTATTGTCCATGGAAACAGGAAACCGACTTTATTAACTTAACCTATTTCACCCAAAGTCCCCAGAGGGACATGACCTGCCCATGATTAAGGTGAGTCATTAATTTAGATGACATTTTGTTGTTTTTGTTAATACCCTGTATGTGTAGGCAGCTTTTGCTGAATGCTGCTAATGATAGTGATAACATCAGTATTTGTAGAGTTTATTCAAGTCTGGATATTGGTTGCTGGTTATGTAGGGTTTTTTTCTTTTTGAATTAACTAGCAGCACTCAAGAAGTTCATGAAGATGTGAAATTCTGGAGGGGTGAATTGTGAATATTTACAGACAGCAATGGACTACAATCTGGCAGCACTCAAGCTGCTATGCATACATCTAAAGAAGGCCCAGCAAGTGATTTCTGACTCCCAGTCCTCCTTCAGTCTTGGAGGTATTCTGTTTCAGCGTGCTTGGATCCAGGTAAGCATTCAGCTTACTTCATAAGTTACATCGTCCTTCTCATATGTCCTGTCAAAAATGATTTTAATTCTGAGAAGTGTTGAATGCTACATACTTATGGTAGGGCATTTTAGTCTCGGCAGTGCCTTCCTCTTCCTCCACGGCCCCCAGTGAAACTGGCTGCCGCTTCCTCCTTGATGATGGCACCGGAATCATTGAACTCATCCTGTCGGGTGATTTCCGTAACCGCCATTGGGAAACAGGTTAGTATCGAACCCACGTTCTAGGTTGTTTTTTTCACTGAGAACAAAAGGGAGTAACACCTCTCTCTTCTTTTGTGTGTAAATGTCCAGGAATGTATGTCATGGTGGTTGGAGGTTATTTTATACAGACAGGTGATGTACCCATGATTAAGGTGAGTCACTAATGTAGACTACACATTGTTGTTCTTCTTTGTACACTTTTATGTCTAGGCAGCTTTTGCTGAACGCTGCTAAAAAATACGGACCGCATTTTTACCTGTGGAATTTAGTTGTTCAAGTCTGGAAATTTCTTGCTGGTTATGTAGGGTTTTTAACTTAAATTAGAGGCACATTACTTTTCAGAACTGTTAATGACTTAATGGACCATAATAGGCTACTTAGTACTTGGATGTTTTCCTTGAGTTTGTCTAGTGCTCTTTGGTGATGTTTGGATTTGATGTAAGGTAAGAGGCCTAAAGGAATTGTTTTCAGATGCTTTACAATGTATTGTAATGGTTTAGTTACATTAGTTGCTTTTGAAGTCTGAGTTGATTGGGCAAATTGCCTGCTACAAGATAGAATAGTCTTTATTGAATTTCCTTTGTGCTGATTTTCTTATTTTGAATTACTGAAATTCTAATACTAATTTCTTACCTTTCTATGAAAACAGAGTGGAAAGATCTCCTTTATCTTTATATGCTATAAATCTGGGAGTTCAGTTGTGGTTGTCTATATAGGCTCGAGCAACAGTTGCTTTGTTTTCCCCTATTTTTCTAGGTCACAAATATGTCTGCATTATACGTGTCAAGGCTTCCAGGTTTTTAATTTATATTTTAGGATATATCTGTTATATAGTTACAGCTTCTGTATCTGTTGATTCAGCATTTGTTTTGGGTATCTTAATAACTTGCTTTGATGGTTCATGAATAATTGGCTGTGGTCCATGATGTGACTATACAAACCGTGAAGACTTTTATAGCAATCTTTCTAACTGGAGTCCTCTTCTGGACAAGCCTACAAACTCCATGGACTTATCCAATGAATGCAAATAAACTTTCCATATATGTTTCCAGTTCTTGGTCTAATGGTTCTTTCAAGTAGGAAACCTTTCATGTTATATCAATTAGAAGCATGATTCTCTACAATTTCAGGTTCACAAGATTGTTGATCTTTCTGCATTTCCTGATCGAGAGGCAATGTGGTATCTTGAAGTCATGGAGGCCTTCAAACTTTTCTACCAGCCCTCTATTTGAAGAGTAACAGAGGGAAATTAGTCAGATTGACATATTCATGTTTGTTAAGCGATACCCGTTGCTTTTTTTTTCCTTGTCTCGGGGGGATATGATTATTGATATTGTTCTTTGGCTTTAATAGTGAGCTTTTGTTCTTTGTTTTTCTTTTTTCTTTTTTTTTTTGGAATATTAAGAGTGGTTGTTAAGTAAAATTTAATTATAGATACTGGTTATGGATAATAATCAGAATCAGCAAAAACTACTCTTTAGTTGATTATAGATTTTAGCTTTTTTCTTTTAGTTACTAAAAATCTATAATTAGAATACAAAACCAACCAAAAACATGACAAAAACTGATTATTCAAAATCAGAATTTACAATCAGTTAAAATAAACAACCAAGAACAAGCCAGTGGTAGGCTATATCATCTACCTTCAACTTATCGTTAAAAGTAGTTCTCTGGTTAAATAGCATTCCTGGTCCCTTTCTTTATGTCGATTCCTTCTCTTTTACCCCCAAGAGATGCAAAAGTCAGATATTTATACATCTGTTTAAGGGTGTTAGAAAAGGTAAAAGTGTCAATCGTAGTTGTTCAATGTGAAGTTCAAATCCTGTACTTTTCTACCTCAAAAATGATGCTGATCCAATATCATGTTTAAGCAACCAAAAAAGTGTTTCAATTGCATATCATGTACAGGAAAGAGGAAGCAATGCTAACAATAATCCGTAAACACGGCTCTATTTGAAAGGAACATCAGATAAAAGAGGACGTTTTCTCACATTCTAAACATTTACGACAATGCTGCAGCAATTTATTGACATCTCCTTCATTCACAACGTTTACCTCTGATAAAGGAGCATCCTTGAGCTGAGCTTTCAAGAATTCCCATTGCTTCAGAATATCAAAAATTCTTCTGAGCTATTGAGGAGGTGAAGGAGAACCATAGTAAGACATATGGTTGGCAGACAAAAAAGTAGAAATTACGAGGCAGAATTGAGAACAAACTTGATGGACAAAGTGTAATAATATTGAAAGAAAGGATACAGTTCTGGTTCTAGTTCTTCGATATGTGCCATCAGTAAAGCTCTTGCCTTCCTCACTTGCATCAGCTAATTGAAGGTCTACGAATTCCTCTTCAATCACATCCGATTTGCTCACAAGTATCGAGATATACTGATGCAGACTTGACGGGTTACACTCACTAACTTCTATACAAATCAATAGTCTTTCAAGAATGCTCCAAAGTGCACCTTTTGCTTCTATGTCATCGTAAGCAAAAGGGATTATATCGAATATGCCCTGTGAAAAACAAAAATCTGGCAGAACCAAAATGTCATTGCTAATTATGCATAAGTTTCTCATGCTTGACACAAAGATTGCAAGAAGGCCCTTCAAAGACCCTGAAAAGTTTAACCTTGTGATATTTCACTAGCAAGATGTTCTACTTCAGGCAGGATATTTGCAACCAAAACTGCTGCAGTTACGCAAGAACTGGCAACCTGCAGGAAAGAACAGCCACATCATTTATGCCCACTACAGCTCCCTTAAAATAACCTGATAAGCTGATTCACATTTTCCCTGTTCAGCACCAATTTCCTACTAGGCATGTGCTATTGAACCACCTGGACTAAATTTATTGATTATGCTGCATCTAAACTTTGATAATAGTAACTCTTTACAGATTAATGGTCCATCGTTGTGGTTTAATAACACTTAAAACACACGAAGGAAATACTGTTAACCTAATAATAAAGTGATTTGTACATTATAGGATATTGCACCTGGACACGAAAGGAATACAATTAGTTGAAACTAAAGTACTTTACAAGGCCATTACCACCGCATGGTGATGCCCATGCTCAATGACCTATCCTGACTGTTATTAGCTGTTTATTATTTCAAAAAATTAATTAAGTTTTCATAAGGACCCCCAAATTAATTGAAAAAATTAAAAATTATCAACTAGCTCAGTTGCAAAATTTTCTATGCATAAAGCTGCAAGTTTTTTCAACAACAGGTGGAGGCACCTTAGCAGAACTAACACACCCAGGAACAAATGATTAGAAATTTTCTCACATTTAATCCTAGTAGCCATGAAAATTCCAGAATGAGCCCAGCTATTGCTTGGCCTTCATCAGATCATTGCTCGACATGATTCTGCAATTTCCTCACTTAACAAGATGCATTCTATATGTAACTCGCAATATGTATATGACCAAGGAAGTTTCCAGAAAGTTTTGCTTTAAAGGGGTCCCCGTACAAAGCCTCTTGTTTCTAATATAAGTACAGATTGTTTCCCTCAACCAGGAAGATAAGTTAGAAAGTGAATTTTGGTGGAAGATCTTCAAGAAATATAGGGCCTCCTTTCTTGCTGTTGCAACCTTAGATCAGAAATGGGAATTAAGAGTTGCAGCAGCAGAACACAGAATGGTCAGGCTCAACTGGAAGTGCAGCACCCATGGCAAACCAAGTGACGATGTAAGTTATTGGGAATCTAAACCTGGTAAGGTTGCAAGAGAAAGGTATTTGGCAATTTTAGAAAACAAACTTAGAGCTCTGATACTGAATATCAATATGATGCACATTGGTAAAGCCAGGACCACAGGGCAGGGGCTCTAGGATGTGATAGTTGAGGGTATCTTTTAGTATGAGACGATGTAACCATCAGCATGCCAAGAGGAACAGGAGTTGCAGTGACTTTCTTCAAAGTCTAACACTGAATATTGACTTATGATTAGGTGGCTTCGACCACCTGTGGCACATGAGGGTAGTTGTATATATTGAAAATTAAAATTCTTCTTTGCAATTTGCATAAGTATTTTGTCTTGAAGCAGCTTGAAGAGTTTATTCTTAACATCACATCTATGACCAATTTAGGAAAGGTCCAAAACACTTGTGGAAGGTGATTCATCCTGAAGTAGTCCTTTTAGGGGGATAGATGAGGGAATTTCATCAGCAACTAAGACGCAATTGTTAAACCTTTGTACTTTTCTACCCACAGAGTAATCAAATTTGCTGCACATGGGGGGTTGTTGGGGGGGGGGGGGTTCTGAAAGCAGCTATGCACCTCGGTTTTATCAGGAAGCCTGATCAGGTCATTGAGTAGCTTGAAGAGTTCCCTATTGGAACATATATATGGTGAAAAATCATCAGCAGCAGAAAGAGCTTCAAGTGCCTGGAGAATTATGTCCAGAACGGGGTACCTGATGCACCATATTTTAATTAATTAGTAAGAAAGATTCCCACTGCTTGATAGCACTTCAGTCAAGAATCAACAAAAGCTACAGTAATGAAGTACACTAGCATGGGACATCACAAGAAAAAGATGCTTCTGAAATACTTGGAAGTTTATCGCACATTTTCAGCAACAGAAAAAAAAGATTCAAGCACAGACACAGGAGAAAGCACAGTTTTTGTTTTTGTCCCCTCTGCTACAAAAAGCATAGTAAAACAGAACATAGATTCAGAAACCACTCATGCTGGATCAGTAATTACATTAAAGAGGTCCGAAAAATATCAGTCTGAGAAGGTTCAAAGAAGATAGAGTCATCTTGAAGTTTACAAGAGCGATACAATACTTCTAAACATCTAAACCTGGAACCACAGTTCCACTAATAGAAGAGAAGAGAAGTACCTTTCAGGCATTCGCTCTTCTGTCAGCTTGCTCATTTCAAAAGCAAAAAGGTTAATCAGAAGATTTGGAAGACCCAACTTCATCAAAGGTGGTAGAAGAACCCTAGCTATCTCCTGTTCGCTTCCCAATATTGCTGAAAGTAAACCAACACTCTGTTTAAGACAAGAATTTGACAGAACATGAGAAAACTGTGGATATGATGTTCACAGTTTAGACTAGTCTAAAGATTAAGAAACTTCACAAGGTAAACAAAGAATTACATTTCTCAACTAACTCGAAATGAGCATCCAAGAATGCTCTTACTGTCCAAGACTGAAAACTCCCTATCTATTAAATTGACTAAATGACAGACATAATTCAATACAAAAGCAAATCTTCTAGCAATCTAACATTGCTAATTCCCAAACAACAAGAGGCATGAGTGAATCATTCTTTAGGATTGAAGTCCTGTATCTTGACTTGTAAGATATTGCAAAATTTTCTTTTTTATTATGGCCAAGTAAAATAAGAATGTGTTTCGAGCATCATGGGAGTGCATCCCAAAGCAGCACAGAAAGTAAAGCATATGAGATCATGGAAAAGCTTGAAGCACAAGCCTGTACTACAGCTCCTTGCTTAAGCAAATGTTTTGCTCACTTTCAACTAGTATGTGCCAAACTCCATTACTTCGCGTATAGTTTGTTAAACATGGATTTCCCCAACTCCGCCAACGAAAATTAAATGGATGCAAATTAAGTATGATTAGGAAAAGCATCAATCAATGAATCGGGGGAAAATTTGAACTGCACACATACATAGTTTTGAAAAAAATAAAGCCAACAGACATAAAAACTGGTGCTATTGTGTAAAAGAATATACAAAAATACTTCAAAATGAATCCAACAAGCTAGACCTCATTAACCAATGGCTCAGCTTCCAGAACAAAGTGAGATCAGATAAAAGCTCATTACCTTTTCTATGAGCGGCAGATTCAAGGTGTTCTCAGCAATCCACAAAATACGGGATAGAATATGCTCAGGTGTTAATGCTTCTGTCCAAACAACACCTTCACCACTTTGAAAACATAATGTTATTACCCTGCATGACATAAGAAAAGCTCAATGCACCGAATGTAAATCTCAAAATATGCAGAACAAGTACTATCATGAAAGACTACCTCATATGTAAAACATTCAGGTCACAGAAAACGCAAAAAGATCAAGAACAGTCCAAATACATAGAATGTCCTACAAATCAGAGAGGAAGAAGCTAAAAAATCTCAAATACAGAGACATAAATGCCTATATGTAACCTAGGGAAAATAGTTAGTGCAGGTAGCAACTACCTAACAATAAAAAGAGACAAGAGCACAGTTAAACACCCCCTGCCCCCCCTCCCGGCACACCTTTCCCCCATTGGAGGCACTAAAGAGGTCTCCCGTCCCTTAGATGGGTAAACCAGAGTACTCAATTCAGTCTAGAAACATTATGACAGACGCTTGCTATTTGGGGTTGGGCTCTCTTCAGAGTCTACAAATTGCAATAATATAAATTAAAATGAAGTAATACAACACTGGAAAACACGTCTCAAAATTAGACAACTAGTTTTGGGGTAAAAATGCTGCATAATTTCGAAATAATACTACCGGAGTGCTTCACAGAGGCATTGAGCATCATCCAGAAACAACTGATCCACAATTGTCTTTATCAACCCATTTGTCGAGGCTATGTGTTTCCGTGAAACTTCATGGCAAGCCAGATTTCCAATTATTCCGAGGCTTATCTCCTGAAAATATAGAAGTTTCAAACTAGCTTCTATGACTTTGCAGTATCTCCTTATCATCGTTAAGCAGAAAATTGCTTTAGCACAAGACTGAGAAGTAATACAACTGACATGCTGTTAACATGAAGCACCTAAAATTGAGTGGGAACCTTACAGTGATTCGAGCAGATTGAGAAACCATTAGGTTAGCCAGAAGCACTTCAAGAATGAGATTTTGAACCTGTTTGGAATCGCAGTAGATGCAACTCAGCCCATGAACGCAACTTTTCCAGCCATGACCCTCAAGATGCATGTAAAATAAAAAGATGGTATAATGCAAATCTCATACAAATTCCATCTTCAGAGAAAGGGAGAGATAGAGAGAGAATGGAGTTGCTAGTGTTGGAGATGAGCTGGAGGCAGGGAAAGAATGCAACCATTGTCTATTGTTGATGCACAATCAAAAAAAGCATGAAAGCCAGAAGATTTTTCCTTAAAAGATTGACTCTCTCAGCAGGGGAAGCAGTCTCTCTCATATTACATTTGATTTTCGGAGAGCTAGAAGCATTATCCATTTCACTTTCCCACAAACCTAAGATGGTAACCTTTCTTTGTCTTTAGTTGACCAGTAACTGGAAGAAGATTCAGAAACACGTGCCAAAGGTAGAGCTTAAGAACTGTTACTTTCTAATTGTGGAGTAAATCAATACTGAAAAGGAGTAACCTAGTACCATTAGTTCAGCATGAGTCTCATTAGCCGCAAGATCCCATAAAGTGCATCCATGCTCTTCCCAAGCAGCTTCTTCCCCTGAAGCAGACCGATGCTTCTGTTGATCTTCCATCGCATCTTCCGTAAATCCTGGTGGATTATGTGCTTCACTAAAATTTTCACAAATGTTCCTAACTGCATTTTCACTGCCAGCACATGGTTGAACTTCTCCACCATTAAATGGAGACACCATTGTTCTCTCACCATTTTCAGTTCTAGGCCCTTTGCTAGGGGAAACATGAACTTCACTATCTAGAGGCTGGTTGCTGTATTCTGGTGGCAGGAGTTTTCTTATCAAGGATATTAGATAACTAGGATCTACAGTCGTTGAAATGTCAAATACCTGCATTATAGAACAGAGAACTCTCAGTTAGCCATCAAATAAAATTGGAAAAAATGGACAAAAGAAGATATTATCTATACAGAAAATGACAACATTCTGAAGATATATGGCAGCTCTCTACCACAGCAAAATTTACTACAGTAAAGTTGGTGCCACAAGCTGGAAAAATGGTGCCCCCAATATAATATAGAATGCCCGATCAACTTCCATAATCAGAATATGATGGCAACAAAAAGGGAAAGAACGAAAGAGTTGGGGAATTAGTAAACCAAAAACTATAATGTAATTTTGGGATTCAAAATTTATGATGGCATAAGAGATTCCTTATCCAATGGCTAGTAATATGACTTAATACCATTATTTTACCTGATCATTGGGGATATCGAGCACATGTACGCCACAGCTCCCCCATTTTTTATCTTATAGTTACTATGAACACTCCAAGACCATTATTTCAATATCTAACAAGATCAAATTTGGCTACAGGCTTCTGTTCTCGTGCATTGGACCCAAGTTAAGTCTCAAAGCTAATATGAACAGAGATCACCACGAAATCACTACTTCGATCACTAAATGAAAAACAACAAAATCCCCACTTTTTACCATTAGAAAGCAAGTGTCTATCCATTAACCATTACTTCAAACAAATGCAAAAGAGATTCTTTCAATCAAATCTTGGTTTTTCACTTTTTCTTTTCACCCTTTTGCAGCCACACCTCCACCTTTTTCACAACATAATCCAACGACAAATTCACACCCTTAGAACAAAATATGGACATAAAGGGCATAAGATGGCTTAATTAGCAACAAACAAGAAAAGTATTTGAAATGGGTTTTACTTATAGTACCTCGTGGGATGGCGCATAAGGGTGGTGATGGGAAGCTTGAGGCTGGAAATCCTCATTTTCTTCAGAGGGTGGCCCTGCCAACAACTTACAAGAGTATTAGTATTTGTATGGTGGGCTGAGCAGCCAATAAACTTCAGCACGAAACACAAAGTATTAGAGGTAAAAAGCACGGTATTGGAGGCAAAAAGAAGAGATTTATTGACTATTATTTATTGATAAAAGCTTGAAAATTTACCAAAACTGTACTAACCCGAATAACCTTCTTCATCAGCTGAACTGATGGAACTTCGCGCCATGGACTTCGGAGCTAACGTTGGGGGAGCGAAATTATGAAATCTTTTTTAGACTATAAATTTTTACTGAAAGACTAGTACATTTTATTTTCCAATTCTTCCTCCATAAAGAAGAAAATAGGTAAGAGAAAATTGAAGAACACTGAAGGCGTGGGTCTTCACCGCTGGTCAATCTCACGCCATTAATTTCTGTCTCAGATATAGTGGCCATAACTGTTGTTGGGCCTGCCGTACCGTTCCATGGTTTAGGTACTGGTGGCTATATGGGCCAGAAACTGATGGATGGGTCGGGCCTGAACTTATTCTGCTTTTATGACAAACTACTGCTGGCTATGTCACCTTAAGTTAGACCAGAGCTGAGATATTTGAAGATGAATGGCAGGTTTCATGTTTCATTGACAAGTCTTTTCTAATTTTGTAGCTACCAATTACTTTGGCAAAATTTACTACATCCAAGACCAAGTCAGCGTAGATTTTACCTTGTTGGGACAATATGATTTTGCGATTGTACAAAAAAAAAAAAAAAGAATTTACGATCGCTTTTTTTCATCACCAGCATATCATAAGATCGAGGCAATAAAAATATTAGGAAAGAAATAAACGAATTAGCAAAAGGAGCTTGTGAACTAATGCCAAATTTATCCAAAACAAAAATAAAATGAAGTATCTAACTCAATCTATTTTCAACACCCAATCCAGGTGGCACACTTTTTACGGTCATTCATGTGTTTTTACCCTTTTACCCCGTAACCAGGCCATGAACATATAAATTAGTTGCTTCTTACTTTAGGTCACAATATATGCTGTCATTTATTGCAGGTCCAATGTCTGCTATTTTTTTTTCATTTATTATCACCATTTACACTTGCTCCCGCTTCTAGTCCTACACCAAATCCAGTGTCTACTGGAAAGTTTGAACTGGGTTCAAGACCTCGGCTCTCAAGCAAATGCTTCTTCATATCCTTGAGGAAGATATTGATATATTTCTATTGGGTTTCTTTTTTATGTAAAGATGAAATGCTTTTAGCAAGTGGAAATACGCTTTTGAGGGAGATATTGATATATTTCTATTGGGGTTTCATCATCTACATATTGCTCCATGCTTGGTTTCTCTTTTGTGGAGGAGGAAGAAATTGAGAGGTTTTTCAGAAACCTATCCGCGAAGGCCATTTCTCAATTCTCATGCTCATTCTTTCCCATATTGGTAAAGTATTTTGGGTCTGTTTCTGCGTTCCGTTTTCGTTCTGGTATTGAACACGAGCAGAGCCAGAGCTGCACACCTACAGTCCTGATATTACAAGACTATGGATTCACCCCGTGACAATAAAGGCTCTAGATGTTTAATCAAACTGCAAAGATTTTATGTGAGCTCAATGAATAATACAAACCAATTTGTCAAACATTGTTTGAAGAAACTCGTTACCATTTGCTTCAATCGATGAAGAGTTCTAAATATCTCCATCTTAGGAGTTATCGTCAAGTTGTCTGCATTTAATTGTTTGTTTCATTAATCTGAAACATGAATGATAGAGTATCTGCATGTATATATGACCATTATTTGAGGCTGTTTGAGCACGATTGTTGTTATAGAAGTTACGTATAAAGTTAGCCTGCAAATAATTTAAGATCTGAGAAGCAAAGAAAATTCACTGACAAAAGTTGGCGGCAGCCCGATGTGTATATTCTGTTGGCAATCTCTTCTTGTTCCCTTCAACTTGTCTTTTCTCCATAAGCTTCTGCTCCATCCGTATCTCGCTAATATGGGGATCTTTTCCCGCAACAACTATTGTTCCGCAGCAATCAAGTCCAGCGAGGCAAAGACATCACCAGACTTGCCACTTCAGAATCCGGAAGGAAAAGAAAAGAGCAAAATGTGCCAATACCTCTCAAACTATTATAAAATTCAACTCTTAGCCCTCCAATTATTAATAGACGCTGTTAGCCCTCAAATGAATTATAACACATACTCATAACCCTTTCGTCAATTTGAGTTATTATGTTCAATAGAATAGTGGAAATGGTTCTTGACACTTTTTTTTTTTTTTGTAATGTTTTCGTTAGATATAACGACTCAAGTTGACGAAAGGGTTATGAGCATACGTTTTAATTAGTTGGAGGGCTAAAATTGTCCATTTAATAGTTGAAAGGTCAAAAGTTAAAATTTATAATAGTTTGAGGGCCACTGAAGCATTTTGTCAAAAGAAAATGGAAAAGATGCAGATTTGCAACCTTTTTTTGGCAACCCTTTTAAAATAGAATGATATCAAACCTAAGGTCATAAGAATGATAAATCGAAAAAGAATTAATTCCTTATTAATAACATGTAAATGCTGCATGGAAGCTCATCTTATGCACTTAAAAAGTCAGAAATCAGGTTAATGTTTGAGGAGTACATGCAATTTCATTATTCCATCCTTGCCACACATTAGGCATAATAGAAAATGAGACAAATAGAGCCATACACCAGCAGAACATTTTTTTCTGCCTAAGGTATGTACGCAAAACAAGGCTCCACATACGAAGAGTGAGTGCATTTCCCTTTCAAACCCAACAAAGATTGTCGAAGTAGAATAGACATACAGCATAGCTAGGCAACTAAATTGGTTGTCGCTCTCTGCAAATCTAGAATGAACAATTAAGTCATTACGCAACAGAAAATGCAGAAACATACCATAGGTTCTGCAGGGTTCATTAGTGAGAATTTGTTCCCTCATGTCCGACATTCAGTTAACTGTCCTCCCTTAGGTGATTTTATGAAGAGGTAGAGATATGCAGATTAGCTGTACCATCGAATAGAAGCTAGGAAGTCTGCAAGAACTTAGTAAGAAAGTAACATGGTCAAAGAGCAAAGTTTTCACAATTAAGCATTTGACAAACAGATGGTAAGTACTTGAACAAATAGACAGTAAGCAGAAAATTCACGGGGAACAAGTAGCAGAAAGAAAGCAATATACAGCTAGGAATTCTGTATTTAAAACGACAGACGGAGCAAAACAGACAAGTAAGTTACAACTCAGAGATAAAATAGAAGAAACCAATGATATAACAGCAATGTTAATTGCAACTTCAATATATAAAAAAAAAAAAAAACCACCTGCAACAATTCAACAAATGATGCCTTTGTCAAAGAGCTAAATTAAAACTATTATTAGCACATAGAAAAGGGGTGCAAAATTCGTGACATTTATAACTTATAGATTTCACAGCATTGAACATTACTTACAAATGTTGCTAGCTTAGGAAGTAAAGGAAAAGCAAAAAATCCAGAATAATAAAACTCGATACAACTAAAGTATAATTGGAAAAAATTGAAGGACCCAAAGCGTCAGCAGCAAAGGAGAAATCCAGATTAACGAGAATGTGATGCGTATGGGACTGGAATCGGAAGAAAGCACATACAGCAAAAAATAAAAATAAAAAGAAAAAAAGAAAGCAGAAATCAGCGATATACATCAATAAACTGGTCTTCCCCTGCCACAAAGCAGAACCCGTACCTTGTAATTACTACACACCTAAGAAAAAAAGAAAAAGAAAAAATGGAGAAGCCCGTCATAATTTGGTGGGCGAGGAAAAGGAAATGAGATAGATGCAAACTATTTTGTCCTACTAAGGGACAGGTGTCATGTGTTATCTTGTGTTTTGAAACTCAAACCGCATCGGTGGTTGAATCGGAGATCGAGTAGGCATCTGGTCCAAGTTGACTTAAAAACTCGCCAAACAAAAACTCGGTTAAAAAATCGAATTTGACCGAAAACTGAAAGAACCGCTTCAAATTGGGTTTTTTTCCATCTTTTCCTTTTTTACCTTTTTGTTTTCCTTTTTTTATTCTTTCTTTTAACTACTCTCAAATCTCTTCACAATCATACCATAAATCTCTCTCAAACAACTCCAATAGAAGATCTAAGTTCAAAAGGGATAAACATAAAAAAAAAAGGTAAAAAATTCACCTAGAAATATTTTATCAATTTTATGATTTGACCCCTAGAGTACTAGAAAACTATTATTACACCTAGAAACATTTTAGGCCCTAAATTCATGTACTACTTTTCAAATAAGCCTTTCAATTTGGTTATAAACTTGTTGACTATGCCTTAAATTATAAATTGCTACTTAATTATACTACCTTATTTGTATTGTCTTGTAAAGTATCTTAGAAATATCAAATACACATTGAATCTACCTTTCTTAGTATTAATATGTTTTTAAAAATTTTATATAATATATTAATTTTTAAAATTAAATATATTTATGACATCATGATGACGTCATTCGATTCTTGGATGGATTTGACCAATATAGAATCCATTCACCCGTGACCTCGCCCAAGTCAACGGCGGTCCGAGTTTCAAAACATTGTGTGTTATTTGGAGAGAAAGATAACAACCGTCTCTCTTTCCGATCATTTGCTCCCACTACACAGTGCCAGCCTACTACGTAGCGCCTGTAATATGCTCCACCATCACCTGACATCACCACCAAAACCCTCAACCTCTCGGTCCTTTGAAGTTTTTCTCAGTCCCATCTATTTCCTTTTCATCTCTCAAAGGTTTTTCATAGAACAAAAATGCCCATTTTCAACAATCAACTATTCAACCATGTTCGTACCCTTTGGTTCATACCCATTTTGATATTCTTAGGCCTATCTTGCTAGTTCTTTATGGCCACTCATCTTTCACATACTCATCATTGTCATGTTCTGATTCTTGTCTGCATAATTGTCTATGGACTTGTCAGATTATGTTTGATATTTTCATACTATACTATCACACTAAGATTCATGAGTGGTTGGCTGGTCATGCGCCTGGTGCCCTTCTCCAAGCTATTTTTCCTATACTCGTGTTTGCGGAAACTACATTAGTGCGTCCAGCTTTTGCCCTCGAACATTCTAGACATGCTATCTTTTTCTTGTTTTCAGTGGCTGCTACGATACTGTGCCGCGGGAGGTTGGTCAGAGCTCCAAATGATATAGGATTCATGGCTTTTTTTTTTTTTTTGTAGTGCTACTATATTTGTTTATGTACTGGAGCATTACGTTAGTTGAGAGACTTGGTTTCACGTGGAATTAGCAGCAGTTTTGGTTTTTGTTAAGGGCGCTGCCATGCACTTTGATGCATGATCGACCCGGACGTTGCAGCAACATGGGTTTTGCTTGGATTTTTTGATGTTTGGGTTTTCTGATGTCTGCCATCTTGATATGCTATAGTTGAGCTTCAGCTAGGTACCATTAGCCTCACTATCTTTCTGACACTTGACTTTATCGCTACTGCATTAGTATGTTTGACCTTTATTCACGAGCACACTAGGTATGGCATGTTCTTCTTGTTCTCCATGGCACGAGAGATAGTTAGAACTCGATTTGATGCTGCAAGAGATGGTTAGAACTCCATTTGACATAGGAATATTGGCTTTTTCTTGTATAGCTGTATTTATTTTATACTAGAGCATTAACTTGTTGAGGCGTATGACTTTCCATGGAATTGGCGGCAATTTCTGCTCTTGCTAGAGTCATTGGCTCATTGCCATGCACTTCGATCCATGATGCACCGGATGTTGTAGATATTGCATAGGCCTATCATATACTATTTTGATGTGTATATCATATGCTTTTTAGGTTTTTAGATCTACTTTATGATGTTGTTATTGCAATTGTGATCCTTTTATTTTACATGATTTGAGTTTTTGATTAAATCTTATATATGCTCACAGTGTATGCACTATTACAGTAGAATGCATGATATATGTTCAAAATTTAGATTTTAAATTCAAATTTAAGTTAGTGGTCATGCATTTAAACTTGAAAATATTTGTAGTGTCAATGAATAAAAAATTTAATCCTTCAATTTTTTTTGTGCTCTACTATGTTTTTATCTTTTCAAGAAGTTTTACTTTTATGGTTCTAGAATATATTAGTGTCAAAGGACTTTTAACTATGATTTTGTTTTGGGAAGAGTGGATGGACTAGGTAATTTGGGGTTCGAGAAGAGGTTCCAAATTCGAACCCTCTCACTTACACAAAAAATTATGATTTTATTCCTATTTATATGATTTTATGGTTTTGTTCCTACTTATATGGTGGAAAAGAATTATTGAATTTATGAATATGAATAAGGTCACTCTCAAATTGTTCTCAGTTGATTGATTGTTGGTATTATATTCTAAATTTTGAAAAAAATCAATTTTATGATGTTTTCTTTTTACTTTTGTATTAAAATTTTTTATTAATAATTTAGAATTTATGAAAGTAACTTTGGATTTTTCTAATAAGTGTCCAAGGCTTCTGAAATTATTTTCCTTCAAAACGAAAAAGCATATTCGAGTTCAGCAATTTAGGTAAAGGCGCGGTTGGGGAAGGTCGAAAGAATTAAAAAAAAAAAAATTCTGGGGTGAAAAAGCACAAACTTCACTTCTCAGAGAATGAAAAGTTGAGTAATTGCCACGCCAGATATAAAAATTGAAGTATTTCTGATTTTAATTTCACAGATTATTCACCACCACCAACTTCATAGTTCCTTGTCTCCCTCAGAAACCACACACAGACAGCACCCACACTGCGTGATCTATATACGTATACCTCTATACAGAGAGATGATTGACGACGACACCTCACCATATTATCTCAAAAGACACACTCACACACTGATAAAACCTCCTCACATGATCGCTACCAATTCTCTATGGCTTCTTTACAGTTCCTCCAATTACCAGCTCACTCCTCCCAATTTAACGATCTCCTCACCGGATATTCACTTCTCCGATCGCGTCTGGAGGCATCCGATTCGAAAAATGCGTTGCTAGTTTTGCGGAGTTCGCTAAGGTTGCGTAGAAGCTACGGTGAAGCTCTCCGGCCAGTGCCGGTGAGAGTTAAGTGTTTTTCGAATTCCACGGAGGAAAAAGAGGCTGAGGTTGTCAGTAACGAAGGTAATGATGAGAATAATGTCGGGAACCAACTGGATTTGGCAAGGCAGGATTTGCCGAATGGTTCCGCCAATTCGCAGAGGATTGTTACATCCACAGGGGATTCACTCTCCCTTGGGATCCGCGAACCTGTTTATGAGGTGATCATGCCATTTTTACTTGGTTCCTAAAAGTTTTGAGTGTGATTTCGTGATTTTTGGAATTAATCCTGAGTTTATAATTTGTGAAATTGAGCTAGTTGGTAAGCAATTAAGATGAGATTATTGAAGCAATTGATATTTGTGTTGCTGTGGAAATCAGAATTTGTGAAATAGCTTGCAAAATAATCTCAGAAAAGGAAAACTTTGTTACTCGGCTACTGATGCAGAGCTACTATTAATTGTGAAATTTGTATGTTCAAAATGAAGCTAAAGAATCGAGGTAGTATGGTAGCTAACAAGCAGAATTTGTATATTGTGAGCGAATGGCCCTTCACATGTTAGGGATGCAGAAGTATAGGCTCAACCAGTAAAAATGAAATTTATAGTAAGACAATACTTTGGACGGAGAGATTATGTCAGAAGGTTGCACTTGTAACTGTCAGAAAAGAGGTTCTAATGTTCGAAAAATTCTAAGAGGCTACAATAGAATAGGATTTTCAACCAAGAAACCGTTTTTGGAGTGAACATAGAAAGGAAGTTTTTCGACTTAGTTACTGATACGGTGCTACTATGAGTTCTGGAATTTATTCATTTTACTTGAAAATAAATGAAATTTTGAGAAAAGTGAAGGAACTATTCTTGATATGTGGAGATGAGGAACTATGGGCTTATCCACTTATAATGAAGTTTCTAATTTGTATCAGCAACTTGTGTGAATGCTCTTTTGATTTGATTACGTTTGTTTTCTTCTGGGATATACAATCAGGAGGATTATGTCTTACATGCTAATGGATTTTCCTCCAATAGGTGGTGGAAGTGAAGTTAAATGGGATGGTATCTACACGGAAAATAAACAGACGGCACTTGCTGAAGTCAAGTGGTGAGCAGGAATCTTCTTGAAATTGTTTATTTTCTTTGAAACAAAGTTGAGTTTTCTTATTTCGGAGGTAAAGATCTGTATAGAGTTCAGAATTTGATGCAAGATAGATATATTGTGAGCTGGAGCTTAGATTTTAGAATTTTTTTCTTTTAGGAATTTTTGGTATTTTGTATGCCAAATATTTTGTATGCCATTCCATATGGATATTCATGGATGACTTTGTATTTAATCTTGAGGCTTTCGCATAAACTGTTTCATTTGGTCTCTCTCTCTCTCTCTCTCTCTCTCTATATATATATATATATATATATATATATATATATCTATCTATTTCTCCCTCTCTCTTGAAATAGATCTCATTTTAATCTCTTGATATGTACTCACTTCCAGGTCTTCGTCCTCGGGATGTTAGAAGTGTCGATCCATCATTGTGGTTGACAAACACAATGCCTTCTTTGTTGGTAGGCATCAAATCTCACCCTTTCTTGCCTGTGACTGTTCCTCTTTTAGTTGCAAAATTAGTTGCAGCATTGCAATGTTTATACTTTCTCTTGTGCCCTACCTAAGTCCATACTGGATGATATATGCATATATGTTTACACACACACACACACGTCTTTCTGGAACTACTTAAAACAGGATGGGGATTGATATAGTTGATTAGGGTCTTCTCTCACCAAAACTTGATGCTGAAATGTGGAATTTCAGATTGTTTTGCTTAAATTCTGTCTGATTCTGATCTCCATTGACCTCTGCAAATCTCTATTCTAGGTTCGCGAGCATGCAATTCTCTTGAACTTGGGCTCCTTACGGGCAATAGTGATGCAAGAAAGTGTTTTAATTTTTAACTATAACCGGTAAACACCTGATTACTTAGATGATGCTACTTAAGTAGACATTTATTATTGCTTTTTTGTACTGTTATTTTAGTTAATTAAATAGTTAAGGTTATGATTGACGAGAACAGATTAATTATTATAACCCTTGCTCTCCTTATCTTTTGCAGTAAAGGAGGAAAAGCTTTCATTGATGCATTATTGCCTCGCTTAAACCCTAAAAACATGAGTGGAGGACCATCAATGCCATTTGTGCTTGAGGTAGTCTGTTACCATTAGCCTATGATTTGATTGTGAAACTTCAATTGCATGGTCATCAATCCACAAACTTCTTATTTCTCGTAGGAATTAACTGTCTCTGGTTTCAAAGTATTAACCAGGTTAATGCCATTTAATGTCAGAAATAATCCAAAATCATTCTCTCTTGCTGTTATGCAATTGGCCATGACAAGTGACTTTTAGATTGCAAATTCAGATGCAATAGCTATCAGGATTAGTAAGTCTCTCAGGGGGCCAATCTGTGATTAAAAACTGTGGAAAATTGAGGCAAATTAGAATGACATCCAAAGTTGTTTTTGTTGCCCAAGTACCAATATCTTGTAATTGCCAATTTATTTTGTATTGCTCAAAATGATCCTTCGGACAGCATCTCTTCATATTCATATGTGTTCTAGTTGTGAATTGCTTCTTTTGCTAAATATCCTTGCCAAAAGCTTTATGGCCTTTTGTAGCATTTTTTATCTTCATCTACTTTCCCATGCTTATTCTTTTATCTAAACATGTTAAAGCTGAATCCTATCCTGTCCTTGTTTTTAAATTACATTTCTGAGGTTTCCCAAAATCTTCATAAGCAAATAATTTCAGGTGGTTGAAGCAGCCTTGCATTCTCGAATACAGCGATTGGAGCATAGACTAATGGATTTAGAACCACGTGTGAGTATGGAGACACTGTGAGTACATTGATTTATTTGCATTTTGAACAATTTGATGATAGGTTGACTATGGAATGGAAGAATTGGGATTTAGGGTAAAATTGGTCACTAGAACAGACCCTAGTCTTCTGGTACCACTCCAGCATTATGCTTTTGTGGACCACAAGTTTACTTAAACATTGGAGACATTTATCATGTATACATTGGTTTTGGCATAATATTGAAAGAAGTAGAGAGTTGTCCTTGTTTCAATTAGATTAATTATCTTTGAAAACCATGGTCTTGCGCATCATGCTTTCCACTGTGCGATATGAATTCTGATCCTTGTGTCTTACTTTACTGGCTCACAAACATATGCTGCCACTTACTGTAGGTCCAATCTTTACTGGAGGTTTTGCCAAACCGATTAACTGCTGATATGTTGGAGCAACTTCGTATTAGCAAGCATACATTGGTATACAGTTAGTTTATGCCTTTGCTCAAGATATATTAAGATGTTTTCTGAGAAGTGATTTTCTGAAATAATTTAGTTGATGTGACTCTTTTCATGAAAGGTTGAACTGGGTTCAAGGGCTGGGGCTCTCAAGCAAATGCTTCTTGATATTCTTGAGGATACTCCAGAAATAAGACGTATATGCATCATGGGAAGAAATTGCACCCTTAACAAAGAAAATAGTGAAATGGAATGTTCTGTTCCTCTGGAGAAACAGATCGCTGAAGGTGAGGAACATATTGATTTGTCTATGGTGCTTCCATGTTCAGGATGACATACTTTTGGCAAGATGAAATGGGCTATTTGATCTTATCATCTGCTATTTCTTGCTTGTTTCTCGTTTGCAGAGGAGGAGGAAGAAATTGAGATGCTTTTGGAAAACTATCTGCAACGGTCAGTTCTCATGCTCATTTTTCTCCATGTCAAGCGCTGAAATCTAATTTTTCCATTCACTCATATCAAACACAAGCAGAGCCAGAGATGCTCCCTTCAGACCACTTAGGCTTCGTTTGGGAGTGGAGGATTCGGACAGAAAAGAAAGGGAAAGAAGAGAAAGTTAGCTTTTCTTTCATTTGTTAGTTTTTAGTAGGAAAGAAAAGAAGGGAAATTGAATGATTTAAGAGGATGAATAGTATGCAAAATTTTTCCTTCCAAATTGGAGAGAAATGGAGAGAAAGTTGGAGGAAGCTTATGAAAGTTTTTTAAAATACCCATTTTATCCTTAAAAATGTCTTAAACAAATATTTAATGACGTTCATATCCAAAATCATTCCACTAATTTTCAAAACTCCCAAACAACATAACAATCCCTTCTCTTCTCTTCTCTTCTCTCATAACTTAAGTTTTCCCTTCTTTTCTTTTCTATCCTAAACTCCCAAACTTAGCCTTAGAGTCCTGATATTACGGAAACATTGTCATGGATGTTTTCATAAGGCTAAAACCAAACTGCAAGATGTCTTGTAGATAATATGAGGATTTGTATTCCTATCAATCTGTAATTTATTGGGGATTTGTAATAGCTTGCAATTTTCACTGATATTTGAATTTCACCCGAAGGAGAGGTTGTGAACTAGAATTTCCTAGTATGTCGGCATTTAGGCACAATTAATTTTGCGAACCTCACCTCTTAACCATTGCATTAGTGACTTTTGCGCAAGTGGAAAGATAATTAGCAGGCCATTGGCTGTGGGTAGATATTGATTTGGGAAGATGCATGAGATTATACTATAGGGTATGCTTGTCTCTATTGATTTCTTCTAGGAGTGTATTTTGTGCATGGAAATTTATCCTGTTAACTGTTCCTGCTTGAAACTGGTTTGGTGTGTCCTGAACTTTCACAGCATTTGAATGAAGAACTTGAAAATACCTGGTCAATTAAGTCAAAAGAGGTGCACCAGGGAAAAGTGATCCCAGTTGTTGCTTTGTTTCAAGGTTCATTATCAGTACAAGAAAAGCCTTCTTTTATGATCTGAACATTATAAGCCGGCTATAATGTAGTCCTGAAAATTGATCCTGTAGTGGTTTCATTCTTTGAATATTTGTTCAAGATGATAGCAGCTGATGAAGTACTGCAGTCTCTCTCCATGGTGGTGTTTTCTACTATGTTGATTGGTGTCAAGAAGATTCTTTATAAATATCTTGCCATATGTGTTAATTCATCATGTATTTCTGGAGTTCCTTACTTTCTTCCACTTTATGTTTGTCAATTTTCTCTGCCTCCCTAGAAAAGGCTATTAAAAGATGCCCACTGACCTGCATTTGCTGCAGCAAAAATTATCGATGCATATTTTCTTTCTTTTTTTTTTTTTACAAATGCATTTATTAGGAGTTGTCTTGTTCCTTTTTTTTTCCTTTTTTGGATTTTGGGATATGTTAATCTTAATTACTTCTTTCTACTGTAGATGTGAATCTTGTGATGGTCAAGCCGAGAGGCTTCTTGACTCTGCAAAAGAAATGGAAGACTCAATTGCTGTTAACCTAAGGTTAGTGTATTTCTCCAGTGTTCCTTAGTTTCATTTGTTTCAGGATAAATATTCAAAGAATTAGATCTTTCACTTTGTAGAGACTCCAATAAAAATAAAAGGATGAATGAGACCTGAAAGAGAAGATGTCAGGATGCAAATTAAGGATGAAGGCTTGAAAGTGATTAAAACTAATAACTGTGGTTTTGCAAGCAATATATCCTGCAAATTACTAAACATGACCAGCAAAGAAGCACTGTTCATGCTGGTGAAACAACATGGGAATCCAGCAGCTTGTGTATTGTAAACTGCTTACCTGCAAATAATAGTAATTAGTGGCTTGCATATTGCTGCATGCTGTGAAGTTTGAGCTGAGTTTACTTAGTTGAAGTCATCTTCAAGTATTGCAAGTTTTGCAACTGAAGTAGCTTGTACGCATAAATTTTGTGTGCTGCTGGTGTTACTAGGATGCTCTAACAATAAATACAGTGAAATCTAATTGTCGTATGAAAGAACTTAACACTGAAATTACAAGTTGTATAGAGCAGACGTTGGCTACTGGGAGCAGTCGCTAGTGCCTTAAATCTGTAAATATTGATGCACAACTAATTTGGTAGAGTTTTCATACTTAAACTTTGAAGTAAATCAAAATGATAAAAATAGTAACAAGAAATTACTTGAAAATGATGTCAGATCTCATTCTTGGTGATGCGGTCTTAACCAAATACAAGCAAAAGCATAGATGCAGTGCATAATTGCAATAATATTTTCAGAGACACAAAAATGCAGACAATAAGGATAAAACAATGGGCATAGGGAACCATTAGTCTTGTACGTGTGTTACCATCCCCAGAATAGTAAAATGCATAGGTAATTATGGTTTATCTGTCAATGTTATGGATGCAAGGCTCAAAAGGCAATAAAGATAGTAGCATAATCTTTTATCTTTAAGTGATAGTACTCTTCATTGAAGCTAGGAATTTCGCCAGTTGTCAATGGTTTTATTGGTATAATGTCTCTTTTCTTATTTAGCTCCCGGAGGCTTGAGGTGAGCAGAGTCGAGCTTCTTCTTCAGGTTGGCGCATTCTGTGTTGCAGTTGGTGCTCTAGTTGCTGGTATTTAGTCCTTAACTATGTTTGCTTTTATTTGGACAATCTGTATGTTCTTTACTTGCACTGTTTTCTTCTCAATCATCGAGTGTTAGAGATCAATTTAAAGTTCTTCCCATTTACATCACATTAGATTAGGTATTATCAGTTGATCATTTTTGTCCAAATGAAGTGATGTGTTTCCCCAAATTGTGAGCGACTGTGATGTTCTGCATTCCAGGCTATCAATTGGCGAAATCTAGGAGATCCTATGCATATGTATGTCTCACATGCATCTACTTTTTCTGAAAATGAAATATTTGAAAGATATCTCAAAGTGGTAATCTGCATATGAATCACAAAATGTAGAGCATAGGTATATTGTCCATATAAAAGTACGTATGAGAAAGACACCTTCTTTCTTGATCTGAAATATGAAGTGCAATTAGTGTAAAGTTGTTGCATCTGGTCTTGAGTGATACAACTTAAGATGTGCTTGAAATTTTTTTAGCTTGACTCTCACACATGTGAACACCCAGCTAGAGACATGTTAAAGAGGGGCTCTAAAGAGGGAGGGATACAGTATATACATTGTTTCTTGTTTTTTTAAAATAATTATTTTATCAGAGTCAAGACATGATAATTGCTATTAAGGCATTACAAATCCTTGTCTTTCATTATCATGCATTCGCTTTTCAAGAGCCTGTTCTGGAATAGCACATTTGGTTTTTTCACTTTTCAGTCTTGTAGGACATAAGCATATCTTTCTAGTTTTGATTTTGTTAATTATTAGATTCCTACTTGACATCTATGCTTCTGATTAGCACTTTCAGGTAGCTTATGTTGATATAAAATTGGTTGAAACTGTGAAAGCCAAAAGCAAGGAGAAATTAGGTTCTAGTTCTGATGTCAGATATATTAGCTAATTATGTTTCTAATAGTGGCTAAAACCTTCACAGGCTTAAACTAGGTTTCTTTTTCTTTTTTTTTTTGGCAGTGGGTTTTCTGTGGGCTGGTTTTTTGTTTTTTTGTTGTTGTTTGGGGGGGGGGGGGGGGGGGGGTTGCAAATAGGAAGATCCATGATCCATGCTACCTGACTCACCTAAAAATTTTATTAAAACAAACTTGGACCATTTTCATTTTATATTAGCTCTTACTGTTGTCTAGTGCACGATTTAGTTCGTTCGTTTACTAAACCGGCTTTTGGCAGTATCCATTTGAGCACTTTTAGAAGAGAGTAATCACATGTGCAAGGATTGTTGGGTAAGCATACATGGTAGAAAGTCGGATTCAGGAGATTCAAGTGTTGTACCATGTTGTGGAAACTCTTGTCATAGGTGCATTGGTGCTGTGTGTGCACTTTGCATGAAGGAAGATTTCAGAGAAGCCAAAGTGTTTATTGCCATGACTCTGTCAAATTGAGTTTTATAAGCTATAAGAGCTTGATTTCCCTGCTAGAAATATTTGGATGCCACGGATACATATGGGTTAAGATTATGATTTTAATATTCTACTTTGCATTGATAATATTCTGACTGGAGGGTGGGTTTTTTTTGGTTTCTTTTTTTTTTTTCTTTTGTTGGAGGGGAGGGGATGGGGAGGCTGTTAATCTCAGTTTTATGCAAGGAACTTGCATCCATCCAGACTAAAAGATAAGAGTACTGTTTATGCTGTTACCCTTTCTTCACAAAGGATTTCCGAATCATTTAGTAGTCTATATACACCTCCAACGCATTACAGATAAGCTTTCTGCAGACTGAGTAAGAATTAATAGAAAATTATTGGAGTGAATTTACTGCATATTGAGAACAGGAGTGTTCTTATGACTAAAATTGCAAATATGAATTTTTGAGTTTTCAATTTATTGGTGTGTCATTAGTGAATTTTAAAAACTCAATCTGAGGTCACCCTTGTGCCTTAGTTCTTTCGTTTTCTTCGGAATGAAGACTATTTCCAGCATGAGCTGCTCATTTGCTCATGTTTTTTACAGGTATATTTGGCATGAACTTGAAATCGTATCTTGAAGAGCATGTGGTATAGCTTCTTTGTCCACTATGTACTAGCTTCCGTCTTTGTATCTGTATTGATATACTGTCATTCACAACTTATTCTGTATGTTCATCTTCTTTCGAATCATGCAGTTTGCATTTTGGCTAACAACAGCCGGGATCATAGTTGGCGCTATTGTGGGCTTTTTCCTCACGTATTGGTATCTAAGGGCAAGGAAAATCCTGTAGACATTAAAGTAAGTTTAACTCTCTTCCCTTGCTGGTGATGAAGTTTCTATAACTGTATCGTTTCTCAGATCATGTTTTCAGTAAGTTAATAAAACAAAAATGAATTCATCAGGAAAGCAAAAGGCCCCAAAGGCAGAGAAAAATCTCTCTTTACTGGTTTTCAAAGTTACTATAGTAGTCGTTTTTAGGATAATGGTTTCTGTAAAGTAAAAACTACTCATGGCAGGCCTTTGGCTTCGTATTGCCGATGCTTTGCGAAAGCCTAAACTGTCTCAAGTGAAATTTATTGCTTCCTGTTATCTAGGGTGCTTCAAGACAATTTATCACCTGCTACCTAATAAAAATGAGATCCACAGGTTTTTCTTATGTCAAGCAATCGAGTATGAAAGTCAACTCGGAAAGATAAAATGCTTTGTGCTACTACGATAAGTTATAAGACCACTGTGGAGATTGGTTTGTACTTGTGATGCATACAAAGTTGCAAACCAAGTGCGAAGTATGAGAGTGGACGAGAAGGCTGCATTGCAGTATAGCGTTGTTCGACACTTCCAACTGTTTCCAGACAAATTGTCAAACTAATGGAGGTGGATTTCCATAAAGACTTGAAGTTAGGGTTATGGATGAAAAGAATTCAGCTTCAGCAATCATACTTGCAATAGTCATAGATTCTAGTAATATTTTGACAAAAACATTTGTACAGATAATTCGTTCATGGATCTGTCTTCCCTTCTAACGTAGCTGAATTATATTCTTTGTCGGGTTGGCTCCAATTAAGTTGCATTTGGAAAACTAATTATTTGGAAGGTTGGTTCGACATTATGGCTTAAACGTGCTTTTTCTAATCACCTTTTTCTTATTTTTCTAACCACTACTTTTTATCTCATTTATATCATATCATAAAAAATGCTACATTGAATAGCATAAAATGGTTTTCAAAACAATCTTCAATTGCAATGACCAGATTTGTGTTTGTTTTCACGTAGAAAAACATTATTAATGTTTTTTACACTGACATTTTAACAACACATGTAATATTTAGTTTGAATGCGCTATCAATATGTTAAAGACTGATTCATATTTTTATCTTGTTCAATTTTTTTTGGAACTTTATTCAAGAGAATGCATAATGTAGTTCTATATAAAGTATTAGTACACAAAACAACAAATTGAAAACAAAAATCAGTAGAGCCCAACTTTATTGTTATGTAAGATTCGTTAGGCTACTTAACAAATGTCAATGTGAGCTCGTCAAAAATCACATTCAAAGCGGGATCTTCGTCCTCAAGCTCAAAGTATTCATTAAATTCTCCGGTGGTTTACAACCTTTCAGATTAATTGCGCACAGCCACAGAGAAAACCATGGTTCCCAATAGAGCAACAGATAGTGCCACAAGCAAAATTACCCTTATACTTTTGATACACAGAAACAATCACTAGCAATATAACCATCCCCAATAGAACAAAGCGTTTATGTGCTGGCTCTATCAAAAAGAACTTGTACTACTGATGGGCTGGATACTCGAATGCACAAAGAAATAAATTGCTATCCTCTAACAGCTTAAACTTTTTGATGATTAATGAGCAAACATTTTAATTTACTAAACTTTGTGAACCACAAAAGGGTCAACGGCAACATAAAACAAAGCAATACCAGAATAAATTAACTATCACTGTTTTGGTAGGTTTACATTTGATGGAGAATCTTTAACTTGCTTTGATTTACCATCAATGTTCATATTCCCAACTCTAACTTCCATCGCCTCCCTCTCATCCTTATCTCTCTTCTTTTCAGCACTGCCATTTTCAATTGCCTGCATTGGAGGATTACAAGAAGATGGCACAAGCCGCCTGGGGCCTGTACTGATCCATGAATGACTAAGACATTGTGCTGCAGTAGGTCTTTTCTCAGGCACAAAATCAAGTATCGGTATCAAGAAATCTGCCAGATCAGTTGCATCTTGCTCACTAAACTCGTATTTTTCCATTAGCACCTTGTTAAGGGGCCAGAATCTTAATCGACGAATATGCCTTAGATCTCCAAATCTGTTAAAGAATTCCCGTGAATAGCGGCCACCCAAAGCAATCTGCAAGATGCATCTAATGAGCTCAAAAATTGTAGCCTTAGGCAACTATACTAAATTTAAGTTCAAAAAGACATTTACAAAAGATTGTTCATTTAACATAATAACAGGCGGGGGTAATGTATTCTTTTCACATGCTTCAGCGCAGCATAAAAAATCCCCTCACCTTACGTGGCATCATCCCAAGAAGCTCCATCATCAAGGCCAAGTGATCCTGCAAAAATTAGATATACGTAAGGTTCTATGATAGACTAGACCACAATCACCAATATTGCATCTAATTGAATCCTTTGCCAGGATTAAAGGACTGGTTTCACTTAACAGATAGATAGCTGGAATTAAATAGGTACTTAAAAGAGGTAAAAATAGATCTTGAAATGCCAACAAAAACTTGAATGAGTCACAACTTGGCAAGGATATCAGTTTTAAAGGTCACAATCAAAGTACCTAAAAGATAATCAGATGCAGATGATAAAATTAAAGAACCAAAGGCAGAGAAAAACCATACATTTGGCAAGACGATCCCTGTTAATGTAGGGGTATTTACAGTTTTGGAATTGATGGATTATAATGCTCATTTTAGTAATACATACCTCATCCCTGTCATAGCTGTCGCCACTGTGAGGATCAAAGAGAACATCTCCAGTGGCCAGCTCAAAGCATATGCAAGCAAATGACCATAGATCAGCGGATGTTGAGTACTTAGATCCAAGAATGACCTCCGGACACCTGTACTGCCTCGTCTGAATATCACTTGTAAACTGTTTATATGTCCAACATGCATTTCCAAAATCTACTAATTTACACTTAAGATCAACCTCACCGAGCAGTTTCTGCCTAATAGAACGGCTACCTCTTTTACTCCCCTGATGTCCATCCTTTGTTCCTTCACCTAGTGGTGACTTATCTTTGGCAGCCGAAGAGTTGGATTGCTCTTCAGCAAAGTCCACATTGGTTTTCTCATCATGGCAAGATTCTTCAGCACTTGTTGCCTCATTATCTTGCTCAATGTCCTCTGCAGCTTCCTTCCCTGCACACCTTTGTGCAGCTCGTTTAGCTTTTCTACGAATTTTCTTTTTCTGATTCTTTGTTAGGTCACCGTTCAAAGTCTTGGCATCTTTAGAGGACCCAGCCTCAGTTAAAGCCCTACTCTTACTCAAAGGAAGAATGAGCGGTGCACCTGATTGCCTTGGATCTTTAGATGGATCAATCATTGACAATAGTAGTATATTTTCTGGCTTCAAATCTGTGTGTATTATAGAAAGCTGGCGATGCAGGTAGTCCAAACCGACCAAAACATGAAAGCAAATTTCTTTGACCATGTGAAGCGGGATCCCTCGGTAGTCGGAGTACTTAATAAGGGTCAGAAGATTGTCACCCAGATACTCAAAAACCATACATACATGCTGCCCATTAGGCCCTGAATGCTTAAAGTGATCCAATAACTTCACCACACACTTGTTATCCTCTGGGTCTCCCTCAGCAATCTGCTTCAATATTGTAATCTCATCCATTGCAGCTTCAGTGTAATGTTGTGCACTCTTCTGAACCTTTAAAGCAACATACCTCTAACCCCCAAAAGCAGCAACAGAAATATTATCACATTGTCAGTTACCGGCACAATACAACAAGTTCATGATATAGGCATCAATGGCCCAGAAAATCATGCATTTTCTAGTTACTCTGTCACTGTGCCTCCTAAACCTAACCACCACCACCCCCTCCCTGGCCCCCTAACCCAGGCCAAAAAAAGAGAAAAGGAAAGGAAAAAGACCAAATGCAAGTAATTGCTAGAAACAGAAGAATAAAACGACCCGTAAGCTCAAGTTACAATTCAAACCAATGCGAATCAAAAGCTATCCCATTATATACTTCTCTTGCATCAAGAAAGCATTGCCACAACAAATTCAACTAAATCAGTCCAGATTTTAGGTCAGTTATACAGAAAAGAACCAGTAATTTCATAGATATGCTTAATTCCTAAACAACATAATCTCCTCACGTACGCATCCAAACACACACGCATCATTCTTTACACATGAATTAAATTAGCATCAGCAAAATGTGTAGACAAACATATGCATTTTTCTATAGAGATTGGGAAACAAAATTACAGATTTTTGAGAATCCCAAGCAAGCCAAACTGTGGAAAAATGGCCCCAACCAAGCTTGCTCTGCACCACATATCGACCGTGCTTGAAGGAATCGCCGATTCGGACAGCGTGGTAGCCTCCGCGCCTGTAATCCTCGGTCCCTTCATCCTCCGACGTGTAATCGTAATCGCTCGTCTCACTCCGATCGTCTCCATTCCTTTCCTCCCGGACGTTAGCCACCTCCGCCATCACCAAATCACCGGCTATCGAAGCCCCGGAAAATGATTTAACCCGCCGCAATCCAAATCTACGGTCGAATCTGAAACCCCAGCTCGCTCGCTCGCTCTTGGAATCTCTAGATACTTCTTACTATGTGTGCGTGTGTATGTGAGAAAGGGGGAGACAACAGGGAAAATTTAGGGTTTCTACTGTTCTTTTTTTTTTATATTTAGCGATATTATTTATTTTTAGTTCAAGTGGGAGAGAGGAGGGAGGTGTGTGAGTGCGTGTTTTTTTTTTCACTACAGCATTAAATTGTTTTTTGCTTTAATTTTCGTAAATTAGTTTTGCTTATTTTCCTTTTTTATTTTTCTTATTGAATTTGTTTTGGATTGAAATGATTTCAAATAAAATAATTTGCTTCATAAATTTCAATTAACTTTTTATCTTTTGAATCACTTTTTTATTTCACATACATCACATTATAAAATATACTACAGTAATTATCTCAAATAAACTCTTATCCAAACAAACCCTTTTTTTCTGGGTTCAGGGATTATTATTTATTACTACTTATTTGCAGCAGAGTATTTCCTTTTTTTTAAGGGAAAAAAAAGGAAGATAAGAAATAAAATGGTTATAGCAATAAAGATGCGGGGGAGGGGTCTGCCTTGCCGGGAAATTAAAGCAATGAAGTAATGATTGATAGTGACGGTTTAGTTCTCAGTGCCATTGTGTATGGAAGTGGTATATGCCGCTCCACTCTGTAATGGATCACTGATTTGTGCAACTCCACAATTATACGTGATTTGGGGGGAAATTTTGAACAAGTGAAAAAGTCTGCTATTTTCTGAATTGAAGTGCATATAATTCGGGAGTTTGTTTTTTAATTTAACTCTGAACTTTTTATAGTATTCCTGACTTAATTCAGGAGTTATTGAATTTTCCATGTATGCCATGTATGATTAAGAGTAACCAAGTGGTTATGAATTGTAAAAGAAGATTTATGTTATGTGCATGTAAATCTGCTGAAGATTAAGCATGTTTAGATGCAAAATTATTTGAAAAAGTTATAATAATTAATATAACACATTTTCTAATGTGATATGTTTGAAATCAAAAGATAGTACAATAGATAAGAAGATCAGAAAATGTGTTTATTGATGTAAATACATTTTTTTCCCAAATAGTCACACATCCAAACACACTAATTGGTCTTTTAAACTAGGGAAAATTGCAGAAACCTCCCCTGAAATTTCTAACACTAGCAGTCACTTTCCCTATAGTTTAAGAAATAGCACTAACCTCTCTTGAACTTACTGATTCTGTTGCATATTTAATCCAAGCTAGAAAAAGTGCAATTAAAATATTGTTTTAAGAAATGAAATGAGAAATTTGTGCCGGATTTGTCCTTTGTGTTGCATGCTAAGTAGTATTGGCAGATGAATGATAAAGCACTACAAACCAATTAACAATTAATAAACTTCAAGAGGTATAGTTTATGGGCAAATGGACATTACCTATTCAAAGTATCAACTCTTTATAGGTATTTTACTATCAAACATTTAATTTATGATAAATACATAAATGTTTGCAAGTAAAATTCAAAAGTGTTACAGTAATATTCTTACAAAAAGGAAACTGGTAGGTTATCTATTTAACATAAATTAAATATTTTTAAAAAAAGAAATTGCCCATAACATACTAACTCTTTATTGGTTTCCTCAATTACATGAATAAAGTACTAGCTATTTATGGACATTTTACTCTGAATCATTTAATTTATGTTAAATACATAAACGTTTGTAAGTAAAATTCAAAAAGTGTGACACTAATATTTTTGCGAAAGGGAAACTGGTAGGTTTTGTATTTAACATAAATTAAATATATGAAAGTAAAATAAAATAAAAAGAAAATGCCCATAACATACCAGCTCTTTATTGGTTTCCTCCATTACATGAATAAAGTACTAGCTATTTATGGATATTTTATTTTGAATCATTTAATTTATGTTAAATACATAAATGTTTGTAAGTAAAATTCAAAAAGTGTGACACTAATATTTTTTCGAAAGGAAAACCGGTAGGTTTTGTATTTAACATAAATTAAATATGTGAAAGTAACACTCATTGGTAGTTTAATTAGTTACTTAATTTGTTGACAAGAAACAAGGTTTCTTTTGCAAAATTCGTTCATTGGGTTTCTCCAAATAATTAGGGTATAAAGGTAAATTTTCACAATCTTTTGTTAGCAATAGGGCCCAATTTCCTCTTAGGGGAGGTCAGTGTTATTTCTTAAACTATAGAGGAGGTGAGTGCTAGTGTCAGAAACCTTAGGGGAGGTTTCTACAATTATCCCTTTAAACTATTTGTCTATTTTCTTTTATGAGTAAATCCTTTTCTCTTTTATTTCCATAATAAGGATAATTTCAGAAATCTTTCTAGCATTTTTCATAATATCATTTAGCGCCCTTGGATTTTTAAAATCTCACCTACCTCCCTTGGATTAACATTTTTTTGTGACATTTTAACCTTTTTAGAGGAAATGCAAGAAAGATAAAAATTTTTGATCCAATACTACCCTTATGCCATCCTACTTATGAAACTTACAACAACAATAAAAAATAAAATGAGGTTAAAAATAAAAAAATGAAAATATGAGCAGTTATAAATATAATAACAAGTAATTTTGTAGATATACAACAACTATTACCTAATATAATGAATGATGTTTAACAAAAAAAAAAAAGAGGATATTCCTAGATATATATTTGGCCATTAGATCATGTTTTATTAATTTTTAAAATTTTGGCTTAGTTATAAACTTTTCTATAAGTAGGATTTATATTACGAACCACACGTATGATGAGGTTATTTGAATTTTCAAAACAGCTTAAATTATATGATGCATTAAAACATGTTTCCTAAAAGAATTTATTAACTTCCTTATAATTTTTCCAGAAAATTTTATAAGATGTTAATTGCTTGCCAAAATCTTTCTAAGTAATTGACTTTGAGTAGATTTAACTTATCCACATCTTTTGTTATCCTACCACCACCTTGATACAAAAAAATATAGATCAATATTGGATAGTGATTTGTTTTTTTAATCTACCTTTTTTATTTAAAATTTCTCTTTTTGTTTTGACTGTTTAGTTGAATAGTTATTAAGAGTGAAAGGATAATGTTGTTAATTTGTGATATTTAATCGAGACATTTGGTCTTGTCAAACTAATAAGGAAGGTAAGTGAGAACTTATAAAACTCAAGAGAGTCGAGTTGAGTGATATTACGAGAAACCTTAACGCAGGTTTTCCAAATTATCCCTACTTATTGCCCATGCAAGAACTTTGGTTTCCGGCCGCATCAATCATTTCTTAGTATTGTTTTCAAGAGAGTTGGTAAGGACAAGTATGGAATCAAGAGCCTCAGCAAAATATTAAATACGCCTTTCCATTTTGCTACTCAATTTATTCTTTTTGATTCATGGTCCTCCTTACTAATTAAGATTATACAGCGATCAGAATTGAATGGCCTAAGACCCTTTACTTTAAGCATCCATTATATCTCATTCATGTGTTTAATCAGCACCAATCCTTGTAACATCAATCAAAACTTGGCTCGAGAGACTTGCATTGGCGAAGAAATAAGAAATTATTATACAGTTAAACACCTGCTACCTACTAATTTAACTCTATTCGTGTCGTCTTCAACAAACGTGGACGGGATAGCGTCCACATGAGAGTTGCTAATTAGTTATTATACATGTATCATGAAGGAATTATCATAGCAATTTTAACTAGTTCAGCAGCATCTACTTGAAAGTTGATTTTGTGGTCCAACTTAGGCATAACGAGGACTTACTAAATCGAACAAATTCAGGGGAAATCACTAAAATTTTCTGCTGAATATACAGCATAAGTATACATGGATCATCTGTTAACATGAAATTTTACTGGGATTTATGATCTCAAGTTACATTTCTATCCATAGAAGAAATGGTTCAATATGTCCTTTGAACCTTGCTTCGTCAGTAGCAATATACAATTTGATTAAATCAACCAATAAAAAAAAGTTAAAAAACTCAATGGACTTGGAATCACAGGAAGCATCAGCCGATCAGGTCAGGGGAGGCATTTCTAAATTCTAAGGGTAACAGATTCACTCCATGCTCCATAGGCAATTCCCCGACTTTTGCCAATTTGCCATGAACGTCATGAAGAATTCCCTTTTGATTTATCGTATTCTATGGCTGTCATATCCAGCCAGAACACAAGGAATTGATTACAAAGTATGCGAAATACATATGATTATTCTAAATTTTGTAATTTTGACTTGGAAGAAATTATGTTTTGGGTTTGGCCCAATTCTTCTTAAGCAAATGATAAAAGTAGTCCCTAAATTATTCATCAAAAATTGAAATAGTCTTTGAACTTTAATTATAGCCAATTTAATTCCTCAACTATATATGCTCGTAACCAATTTAGTCCTTTTTTAGTTTGACCACCAATCATACAAGGCTTTGCACTAAAGACTAGGTGAGCAGAGGGGCAAAAAAGGAACCTCACATATCAGGATTTTCAAATAACATTATTATCGCTAAAATAGGAACGAAAATAGATTTTGGAGACCTAAACCCCAAATTTCAAGTCCAATTGATTGTTAGATGTTAATGGGATTTGAAATTTGTGATTTAGGGTTTGCTTCAAAAATCTATTTTCGCCCCCAAATTTCAAGTCCTTCACATTTGAGTCAACACAATAATTGATTTGTCATATTTATCCTTTCAATTTGGAGCATGTAATGGTCCCCGGCACATTCTGATTAAAATTGTTTAGAAAAGTCGTCGGAGTACAAAAAATGATCTCTTTTTATGTGGTAGGTACTAAAACCGCTGATTTTCATTTGGAGAAGCTAACTTTTATCATACTCGACATATGAGGGACAATTTGTGCAAATTTTTTTCAGAATAAAAGTTAATTTACACTTAGAATGAGAACAAAAATAGAATGGGTGTTGTTTCTTTCTTCGTGGTAAAAAGTATCTTTTTCTAATTCTTTGAAAATGGTTGAGGACAACCGGCACATTTCCCAATCAATTTCCGATTTTCAAAGCATTGCAATCAGGTATATCTTTTGCAGGTCGAGACAAGAGCAATTGTAGTTCAGTCTAGGGTGGTTGGGATGCAATTAGCTTTATCTTCAACAAGAATGACTATTTTATGGAACGTAGAAAACGATTTATAGGCACGCGTGATAATGCGGGAGACACAAAGATGGATTTGGGCATGATGGACAATGATTAATTCTGTCAAGCACAAAAGCTTTAAAGAGGGTTTAAGCATATCCAGTGGAAACAATTCACGGACTAGAAGAAGAGATTTACGAGCTTTTAAGAACTGGATTTATTTGCTAGCTAGCAATAATACATATGTTGCCGTAAGTATACATTCTAACTTCTGAGGTATGAGAGTTAATCATTAGGAAATAGTAGTAGTATTTAAACAGGGTAGGGTAGAAGATGTATAAAAGAGGGAGCTTCAACTTCAAGTCCTTCATACATGTAAATTAAAGCTGATCTGAGGAAAAATACTCAAAGCCTGTTAGGTGAAGTCTCTAAAGTTTCTCCAAACTCAGTCCAAGTAGACATTTCCATTTTCGCTTCTAAGAGTGCTCAAGTTTCTGATACGGTGCCAACAACCAATGCATTTTGTATTCATGTGCTTAACAGTCTACTTTTTGTTCTAAGGGAGCTTTCTACAGATTCCGTCTGCTTTTGTTTTATTCTGCTGTTTATTTACCAATTCCTTTCCTTTCTTGATTTTTGGCCTTTGGGGTTGTGGCTACGAGCCATCATCAAGCAGATCTTTCGCTCTCTTTTAAAAAGCCGTTTGCATTCATATTTTTGAGAGATTTTATAAAAAGTGTACTGTAAAAGCTTAATGTACATAAGGTAAATATATGATCAAAAAAAATGATCGGAGATGATGGTTCACACTTCACACTTCCACGGACAAGTTAATCCTACTAATAAATACACCTAAGAAACAAATGGCTTCAACATATGTTGGCATATGAGTGTTGACATATATATATATATATATATATATATATATATATATATATATATATATATATATATATATATATATATATATATATTTTTCGAAACGATAACTGTTGTATAACCTATTCTATCCTATATTAAGGGCAGGGGGAGGACCTAAAGAGGTCCAAGGATAACACGGAGGAAATTGAATCATCACCGGAGCAAATGAATGCATTACGTATTTGTCTGAAATTTTTAAGCAAAGTTACTTAATGTGGCAATTGGTGGAAGGCAAGATTTGAACTCTTAACTTCCCATCCCACCAAACTTTGATGCTTTGGTGGTGGCCACGAGCCTTTGTGGTTGAGTGTTGACATATATGAAAACCTCCAAATGATGTTTACTGACATCACTGATTACTGACATGGATGCTTATTGACCATGATACTACGAAGAACAATTTTCTGTGGGTAGAAAACCAACAAGCAAGCGGGAACAAGGCAATACCCTTTACTTAGCAAGTCTTATTCTTGGACTCGCTTTCGAGATCTATTAGATTATAAACCTGGTGTGACAAGAAGAAATGAACTTGTCAAAACTATTGACACATAACTTAGCAAGTTAGTTTTACATGTCATAATCAAGCCCAAGTCATCACCTACGTTGTACATACCTTGAGAACAAGCAGAATAGTAGTAGTTAAATTTTCAGCAAAGTAGCTTTGAAAATTTTGTGATTTCTTAATTTTCTGTTGGTCTTGTTTCTTATGTTCACTTGAGAAGAGTGTTCATTTGGCTTAAAGGTGGAGAAAAAGGGAAAAGATAGAGAAAAACAGGTTAAATACTAAAAAGCCCCTTGTAGTTTGCCAAATGCTCAACTCCTTATAGTTCGGAAACTTACATTTTAGCATCTCATGGCTTTAACTAAATTGAACTTGAACAGAAATTGTCTAAAATAACGGGGGTAAGACCAAAAAACTCCCTATGGTGTGCCAAATGTTCAATTTAACTCCTTTTGATTTGGAAACATACACTATAGGTTCTTGTAATTTCGACTAAATTGAAAATTGGATGGAAAGCATCCAATCTAATGATTGTACTTGAATTGTCAATATTCCTCTTGCAATACATGAAATATTTTTCGTTCAATTTTTAATTTAGTTGAAATTGCAGGAATCTATAGTTTAGATTTTCAAATTAGAGAGAGTTAAATTGAACATTCGGCAAACCATAGTGAGTTCATTTATGCAAAGGCAACATTGATAGTGAGTTCATTTATGCAAAGGCAACATTGATAGTGAGTTCATTTATGCAAAGGCAACATTGACATTTCATGTACTACTGTTAGATTGGATACTTTTCGTCCAATCTTTAATTTAGTTGAAATCATAGGGAGCTATAGTGTAAATTTTCAAATCAAATGGAGTTAAATGAAATATTTAGCAAACCACAGGAAGTTTTTAGTATTTTACCCAAACTAACAATTGTATGTGAAATCTCAAAATTGTCCTTTATAAATAATATGATTAAATACCCAAAACCCTTTGTAGTTTTCTGAATCAGGAGGAGTTAAGTTGAACATTCGACAAATTATAAAGGGCTTTTTGGTATTTAATCATATTATTTATAAAGGAAATTCTAACATTTCACATACAATAGTTAGTTTAGACGTTTCTGTTTAAGTTTCAATTTAGTTAAAACTATAAGGTACTAAAATGTAGATTTTCGAATTATATGGAAATAAGTTGAACATTCGACAAACTATAAGGGGCTTTTTAATATTAAACCCAAAGAAAATGAAATAACTAGAGTTGTAGCTTGTATTAGTTGGGGAGGAGGAGGAGGAATGGTTGCAAGAAGCAATTGTTCCTAAAAGTTCATGGCCAAGATTTGGCCAAAAAAATATATAATGTTCAAATTGTATCTTGTACATCGTTTTTTCACACTATGTGTGGAACTCACAAAATTTTGTTCTATAGTTACATGTTATTGAAAGTGAGGTACACTGTGTACAATGCAAGTTACATCTTGTACAAAATCGGCCCGAACGGTTTCCTGACAACCGTTCAGGCCGGTGTCCAGTTCTAACTTCCACAAGTTCAACTTCCCCAAGCAAGCATGAGTAAATGAGTAATGGAATTCTATAGGTCTACCACTGCTCATGAGTCATGAACGCTTCTAAAGTTGCTCACAAGATGCCTTTCGGCCGCAATTGTTGAGGCGATGGGATCCAGTTCATGTAGAGCCCATCTCCATTTTCGCTTCTAAAGGTGCTCAAGTTTCTGATATGATGCTAACAGCCAATATCATCAGTTTTACAGTTTATTCCGTTTATTTTTTACTCCCTTTTAGGGAGCCTGCTTTTGTATAAATTTTCTAGATTTTTGGCCCTTATGTTTGTGGCAATCGGCTACCATCAAACACCATCATTCGCCCTGTTCTATATTTGAGATAAGACATCTAGGCCTAATCATACACCTAACTGTCCAAGTCATCAAGCTCCAACTATGATTGGAAATGGTTCACACATCCACCAATGAATCTAGTATTAGGTTCACCTAGACAAAAAATGAAATCATATGGATTAATGACTAATAAGAATTAAAATTAATTTTATAAATAAAGTATATATATTAATGGGTCTAGATGCATGTCACATGTGTGAAATCAATCTATAAGAATAATACTCAGCATATTACTTGGACTTAAATTTAGTCACTTAATGTAAATTCTTTTTGGAGGGCACAACATGCTTGCTACACTTCACGAGGTTAAAATCTCACAAGATAATCACTTATAAGTTACGAAGAATACACGAGCACATTTGAGATCACATGTCTTACAAGTTGAGTTTTATCCAACTAAAACTAGATAATACAATTCTTATAACTTTCGGTGTAAATTAGCGTAATTTGGGTGCGAACTTGAATTTATCAACTCATACAAGTAAGTTAATTATGCCAAAATATGGTACAATTTTGTAGCAAATGTAGTCAAAATTTCGCGAATCATAAATTGGATATGACTCAACTTGTGAGACCTCTGATCCGCATTATTTTAATCACAATGAAGATTTCATAGCTTCTAAAGTCTTTTGAATTTTTTTTAAAAATAATCTCCTCAGGTCCATGTCCAAAGAAGATATTGGGTGTGAAAGGTCCACTCTATTATTTACTTGAATCATACCATTTTTCTTGCCGTTTTATATCATGATGACACAAATTCATATACATAACAATGTTCCAGACCCGGGTGGATAAGATTCACACAATCGACCATCCAAGTTTCAATTGACATGCAGTATCGGCCTGAGTTAGCTTTTTACTATGAAATGCAAGTACAAAAATTACACGAATCACGAAATTAGAGGAGCTGCGGTCTTCCTAAGTGATGTAACATTGAGAACAAAAACATATTCATTATTCTCCTGAAGGCGGGTCAATTAGGTGGAAATTCATGACCCAAAAAATGCCAAAGACATCATAAATGGTCAAATTTTCATATTTGCAACTGCCAAAAATCGAACAAATAAATAGTAGAAGCCTATTTTGTCACCACGCGATTATCTATAAAAACTCACGAGGGAGGAATTGTCTAGGGGAATTTTACGTGTCAATGTTGAATTCCATATTGAAGAATTTCTGTCAACTACTAGGCCGACCGAACAGACCAAACACGAAATTTACAGCCAAAATTTAGTTCTTAAAGTCCAAAATTTTTGCTCGGATTGGTTAGGTTGGAAGGAAGAAAAATTTTCAAGGTAGTATGTGCACCTACCTCCTCATTGGCCATTCTGATTTATCCTCAATCAGCGACATCTAGTGCAGAGTATAGTTTGATGTTACAGGATGACTACTCAAACAGCAATAAAGCGAATCTCAGTTATGCTTTCAGGTGTGAACGTGGGGCATTGGTAACTTGGTTTGAAGAAACAAATTATGGTTGGTGTTGACTCTCATGTTTGACTGGATAAATTAAAGTTTTTGCTGATCTTACTGGATTATCTGTTAGAAAAACTGTAGTAAAGAACAAAACTATACTAGACAAATACAGAGACTTTGAGGCGTGAAAGCACTTTCCTTAAGGTGTTATTTGCCTCTATTAGACAAATTACCTCTAGGATACAACAAAGTCTAAGAACTATCAAATGAAAAGTAAAAGTGATTTAATTCTGTCGAAATCCTACTATTTAAAAGGATTGAAGCACCTATTCAAGGCACTATCAGAGGATGCAATCTTTATTGAATAGGCGTTTGGGTAGTTAGCCAATTAACATATATGTCTGCAAAATGTAACCGCCAACCGCCATTAACTACCTCTGATTGACACCCTTTCAGAAAGCCCCAAGTGCCCAAGTGCCCTTGTCAAGATTTTATATATCTTGAAATAAGTTTCCCACCAAACTTTCCCTCCAAACTATTATCTTGGAACAAGTTTGTAAAGGAATAGGACAATGACTCATATATAGGCAACATGCACTTTATCCTCTTTCAATGTGGGACAATGGATTTCAACATACTCATTACAAACTATTACCAACATTATCAAGTCCATCAGCCGGGTGTCTAATTTCCTTTCTTTGTTGCATACTGACGATATAATTATATGATCTCATAAGGTAAGTAAGTAAGACATGAAAATTTAATAATCTTTAATTTATTTGCTTTTACTTACAAAAAAAAAAAAAAGTGTTTTTGACGTCGCAGCTCACTGATATTTCATCTTTTATAACACGCATGTGTTATACTATGAATAGTATAAAATGCTACGTGATCAACCTCGATCGATTTCCAAATCAGGTAAGTTTTCCAATTTCCAAGCTTTCAATCTAATTAAAGTCGATGTTTCTGGTATATATGGTAACATTACAGTATTAATACTTTATGTGTTACTTAATTCGAATTTAATTAAGGCCACTGATCGAGTGATAAAAAGTTGAAAATGTGTATGTAGGCGCCACCAACTCATATTGGCTTCATGCATGCGACTTGCTCCACCAGATAGAGAACAAATGCCGGAGTTCAACTTATCAAATTATTCCAGTATGATGTTACAAATAGGAAAGAAGCTCCGTCGAGAAATAAAAAAAATTGTAGAACAAGCAATAACATATTATAGCGAAGAGGTGATGAGCATGAACTAAATGCATTTCTTGTCCCAGTATGCCCACTCGTATTCAAGGTTTATTCTCCTATTCCTCTTCTTTCCTATGACGTCTTTAACCAAAAAAAAAAAACAAGCAGGGAACGACATTATCCCTTCTTTCCTATTCCAATTCATAGCAAATCAGCTTGAAGGCTGCCAAATGGTCTTCAAATAGTGCAATAACAGCATCAATGCTTCCATCACCAATAAAAGACGGTAGAAGCAAAATGGTGCCCTCTAGAGGGTAATAAGATGGCATGAAAACATAAGGGGACCCTCCTCCAAGATCCAGGTCATAAAACGGAAACCTTAGCCAGCTGCTAACGTCCAAATTAGGGCATTCTATTACAGATTGGCCCATGTCAACAACTGGCACGAGGTTCTCTTCTTTCACCTTGTGGCTTGCAAAGTCGATGAATGATCTAAAGTAGTTGTCGTTCACATTTGCAACTGTGTCATGAATGAGTTTGGCTCCGTATGGCACTGGCTCACGCAACAAGTCCTTGACTTTTGCAGTGGGAAGTGCCCATAGAACCAAATTGCCAAAATATTCATTTGGAATTCTTGGATCCATCCTCATGCGACCATTGACTGAAATTCTCACGCTTGTTGTTTGGTATGCACTCAGTCCACGAGCTTTCGTCACAGCTTTCCACAAATGTGCCACCAAGCTCTCAAATGTGCTATAGGACTTGTCATTACCATTCCTAGAGGAAGCCTTTGCTTTGAGCTTGGCTAGAAAGCCTAATGAGAAGTGGAATTGATCCACTGCAACACCGTCGACGTCTTCATCTAGGAGAGGGTGGAATTGTTCGAGTTTTGGGTTCTTAAACTCGACCCCTCGATGCTCAAATTCTATACAAGGGGGATCCCGTGGCTTGAAAATTCCCCGATCATGCAGAGGAAGGGGATGTATTTCGAGCCCTCGACAAGCTTGCCCCCAAGCAACTAAAAAGTTGCTTGTGGCTTGCCCATCAGCCACAGTGTGGTGAGCTGTGAAGCCAACCACGATTGAGCCGCAAGTGAATCTTGTGATTTGAACTTGCACCAACTCTTGAATATTTCCTTGTATACTCGGGTGAAGGCTTAAACAGAATGCCGATGGTTTGAGAGGCATTACTTGATCAAGCTCGATATCCATCGATGCCTCGACAAATCTCACCCCGGCATCATTGAGAAGAATGATTGGTTCACCATCATTATCTTTGCTCAATCTTCCGGCCCATTCTCGATAGACAGATAATGCCTTTCGAAGCCCCGTCTCTAAGGTAGCATTTGGAGGATTTGGTGGATGATAGGCATATATTATGGCCATGTGGGCATCAAATGTTACCTTATCAAAAACACTTAGGGGAATATGATTTGTTGTTGGGGGGATGCCTTCATGCAAGGGCTTAATGATTCTTGAGCTCTCTAGTCTGACCCTCATTTTTCTTTTTGAGTGGGTTTGGTGACTAATGCTGGGAGGAAAATTGAAGGGAAATGGCGACTTTGTTTTGTGTTTCACGCTAGAAGTGCAGGGTTTATATAGAACCTAGAGTAACACCAATTCAAAGTTGGCTAAGACATTTTTGCAATGTACAGAAAACCATAGTGCGGCAATGCCATTTAATAACACATTAATTAAAAACCTGCGTCTAAAAAGTCGTGGCATGTCTGAAATTAGTTACAGCTGTGCTTGGTGGTTGATTTCAATTTGATTAATGTTTTGACTTCTGTGTGTGGAATTTGTCTTGAACTCCACTGATGCAGCGTTTATGATGAAGATCACATTCTCCACGTTAATGTAGACATTGTATCCGTAAATTAGATATTGATGTAAATAGTATATCCACCAATTAGATGACTGACTTGGACATCGCTTCTATATTAACCCTCCAGAAAATGACATGGTTTGGTAATTAAGGGAGTTACAATTTCGTCAACTTTTTTTTTTTTTTTTGGGCCTTTGTCCAACTAGCAATTGAGGTATCTATTTTGGATACTTCTTCGTTTGGATCGAGGAAATATGATGAAGTATTTGAAATCTACTCAGATCGTTTTAGTTGTTTGGATTGCTTAATAGACATTTAAGTTTATAATGCACTAACTATTAAAATATACTTTAAATACTAAAATAATTTACAAATATAAATACCTCCTAAAAAATGTAAACAACTAGAGAATTTGAAAGGATTTCATATTTCCCTCAATCCAAATGCAGCCAAATTGTCCGAACATGGGATTTTAACAAAATAGAGCTTTTGTACGGAGATTCTTAATGCTCCACAAAATCAACAGAAACATTCAGTTTGGTTAGATTCCGATTGCGGACCATTTTAGAGCACAAGTTGATGGCCTAAACCTGTAAAGCTTAGAGAGGACAACATTGAACCGCCTTCAAAAAGGAAATTCCGTGTAACCATCCCTAAATCATTTGGCCATTTGAAGCTGGTGATAGATGGCTTATTAGGCCATTTGACCAGTGCTTGCAGTCGATATCAAAATCCTTTTTTTTTTTTTTCTTTTGTTGCAGGTTAACCTGGACAGGCTAGGGCCTGGGAAGCAGGAACCGGTTGGTTATTAAATAGTTTCCGTCGCTAGAAGAAACAAGATCGGAGTATCCATCTATAGTATATAATCAATATGAAGAATGCTTAATAATCTCTTTGGAACAACAATGTCAACTAAATGCAGCCCTATCAGCTGCGAACCTTGTCAACTTGACCTGAAGAACTACTTCTAAATGTGTCGGCACTGGAAATGATCTTGCTCTTGCTGAGCATTCCAACAGTTCAAAAGAATGTGATCTTCCCTCTTGGTTGGTTCACGGGTTGATATGCTTCAAATATAAGTAACATGGAATTACTTCTCTGGCACAAATCATAGTACTGCTCATCATCTGAATGTAACCAATTCTTGATATCGTCTTAGTCGTCCTTGATCTTGTCTTTCCCACAAGGCTTCTGCATAAATAATTCTAGTTGGCATATCAAATAGGTATGGAGTTTGTTGCAACCACAACTATGATCATAGTCATAACCCTGATTTCATGATTGAGGGATTAAAGGATAAAGCCTGGTCATCTGGTATTTTGACAGTGGTCATATAGTAGTATTTCAGTAAATGGACTAAAGATTACTGAAAATTACCATAAACTTTCTGTTGCAAAACTAGAAGCCTCGTTACCCTTATGGCCATTCTGACAAGCCATTGATGTTTACGGCAATCTGTCACAGCCGTTGGAAGACATGTGAAGGTAAGAAAGAGTTTTCCCTACAATTCTGATCTGATCAAATTAATTCTAAAATACGAAGCATCACTCCATTGATTTGCCCTGAACATTTTTCGATCTCTTAATCTTCAACCAATGGAGAGCATACGGGCAATATCAGTCCGTCAATTTTATTTTTTTGGTGACCTCTATTTTTCAATTGAACTTTTTTAAAGATGATTTCTACACTTTATCCATGGTATTGGGTACTTCATGGCGAACACATATCCTACAATTTCAAACTTTTAAATGGTATATAAGGAATAGCAGCATTTCATGGCCACACGTAATTTTAGGTGTAAATGACGCCCATAATCTGTTTGGACGGCAATTTCATAGTTATGTCAATCATTGAGTATTTTACGTAAGCTCTCAAGTCAAATGGGCATATACTATCTTGACGGCAACTGAATGAATTTGGTGGTTGTTTTGGAAATGTTTGTCTATATTCTAAAGATTATAAAGTGTATCGACGCAAAAAAAAAATAAAAAAAATACAAAGGATTATAAAGTCAAATCTAAAAGTTCAAGAACCAAAATCAACTCGCTCAAAGGTTCAGCTTCTGACAGTAGTTAGCCCTAATTATATATTTGTTAGATAGAATTTAGCCATAGATAGCTCATTTGACCAATATTGGCAGAAGATAAAATTTGATTATCCATTTGTGGGTTTTGCCTGGATAGTTTAATTGGTGAATATAGAGGCTATCAATCTATCAGAAAGAAGATAATATACCAATGAGTTTGAGGAATGCTTAACTTTTTTTTTGGTTATTTACATTCCAAAATTATATTAGATGTCTCATATCTTATCATTGTCGTGTCTTTGAATATCTTCTTAATTCTTCACTCGTGCAGTTGGGAAATTTTCAACTGTTAAAATTAATATGATCTTCCTTTTGTATTCTTCCCTTTTAGTAAGTTAAAGATTTATCCTTTCATTCTTCCAAAAAAACAAAAAAAAAAAAGATTTATCCTTCCAAAAGCCAAATTTAAAGTTTCGTATGGGTCATGCGTCGACCAAGGAAGTTTAATTGTGTTACTTATACATTAATTTAGACTAGCTACATCTAACTTATTAACAAGAAGTATCTTCCTAGCTAATGTAGACTTTGTTTTTTTTTTTTGGAAAAATCCTAATGTAGACTTGTGTTCCCAGAAGCTTTATGAAATAGGAAAATGCTGTAGTTCCTTTTAGATACGGTATCTATGATTTTAATCCATTCAGATCTTGCTATATCGTTTAGTAGTTTAAACTCTTGAACTAATTTAAGAGTTGATAACTCTTATTCTATATCCAATGGTGAATTTAATCCTAACGGAACAGTAGAATTTTCCTATAAAATGTGCCTCTAATTTACGTAAGAATTCCTTCAATAAATCTTCAATCTTGATCTTGTCGCTACCACGAGACTTCTGCATATTTACTTAATTTACATAGTTGCGTTAGTATGTTACAACCTACTAAATTATTGCTGGAATTTGATACTCATCGTGACAATCAACAAACTCGGGAAAATCAATTATTGGATGTTTGTAAAATGTGGCAGACAATTTTCATTCCATTCATACGCATAAACATATTGCTTCACAATCCTAGAACCAAAAACTAAATTCATCAAGTAGTCAAGGTTACCAATTACTCTGAGAGAGAGAGAGAAGGACAACAAAAAGGGATTCTTCTTTCTGACCTAATCATTTACGTATGCAATGATGCTTGCAAATTGGGATTGATTTCTTTGATAAGAGATCATAATTTCATTAAAATCTGTACTAATGTCAAATGTTGTATCATCAAACATACACAGATATCAAAACATTGATTTGAAAATTGGATACTACATATCATCTAAAGAACAAATAAAAATTACATTGTAAAGTTTCAAAAAAATATTTTAAAAAATGAGATAAAATAATTGTAATCCCATTAACAACTATACATGTTTCCAATTGCTAGATCTAGTGATTAATTGTTTCAAGTTCAGATATTATAATGAAATCAGTCGGGTAGACCCAAGAAATTATAAATCTGATAATCAAAATCTGAAAAAAAAACTCGAAATAGAAAAATATCTAAAACTCTTACAAGAAATATCTTAAGAGAGAAGAAAACTCTCACTAGAAATATTTAAGAGGAAAAAAAACTCTTACTAGACAAAATTAACTTTCATTAGGAAACCTTAGGGAAGGCTTAATTCACACAAATGAAAAAAAATTAGAGAGAGGGCTCCGAATCACAACAACCACAAAATAATAGTTGATTTTACCAACTCGGGATTGATTAAATAGAAGTTAATTACATTCACGCCATTGATTGGGTGCTTAATTTGAAGACATGCAAAGGGCTAATTCAGGCTGAAATTAAAAGTCTTCTTAATGGACTACGAAGTCAAGGCATAGATGAGGACGTGCAAGGCGGCAACTGGGCACAGACAAAGTACTGATCCTACCTAATTCTTGCAAGTTTTCACTATCCTTGGAATAAAAAAAGGATCATATAACTGCATTTAGTCTCGCACAACCCCGTATTAGTCGACTTTCTTTTACCGTCCTTAATTTTTACCCCAAACTATGTGCTCATCTTTGGCTCCTACCGTCCAATCAGACAAGGACCTCAGACCTCCATTCTCTCCACGCACCCTTTTTTATACTACTTCACTTCGAATTCTGTTCACTTACTCTTGCCACACATGAACTTCTATAACTAGTGACCGACTCTTGTTTCTTTTCACGAAAATCAAGAATTGCGGCGAGAGTGATCTTCAATTCATGGCAACTTGTGGAATATGCCCATCAAACTTTCACATATTTGTTCAACATAAACACTTGACAAGTCTCTGTTGTAGCCTCCCCTAAAATCTCTCTCAGGCCACTATTTATTTGGAGCAATTAATTACTAGTGGATAAAGATTAAAGTACTATGCAAAAAAAATATTCAAAGTCTTTCACTCAATTTCGCTACGAGATATGTTGTATTCCATTTTCATCAATTTGTTACTACTTTAAAGTTTAAAGGTGATTAACTCCAAAGTAAAAAAATAATCAGATGAAAGAGTGAAACTGTCCCTTCTGTTTTCGGCATCCAATCTGCAAGTTTCTTGGCCATTTTTTCTCATCCTCACCCCTTAAATAATTTGCCTTATCAGGAATAGTACTTATTTTGCCTAATCATTATTCTTTTTTTTCCTATTGGTCCAAAGATGACCTAAAGCCTATATGAGGTCATTCAAATCAATGCTGATAGCAGGAATGAGGTCATTCAATAAATTAGTCAAGACTCGAGACATTACAAGAACGGGGTTTTTTCCTCACTTATCCATCATTTTCTAGTGGTTAGTTACCTTCTGCGGCCATCCAACTCCTCTTGCAAGATTGAAGAACCAAATAAGCCAATTTATGGATCACTGTGCAAATATATATCTCGCAAAATGTTTATTGGCAAATGCTGGTGCTTGGTGTTGATAAATGATATTAACCGATCGACAAAGGGCTTATTCTCGGTTAATTATTTTTACTGATTATAAATTCTAATTTTGGATAATTGATTTAGATTTTTTAATGATCGAAAACGTTAAAATCTATAATCATTCAAATAGGAACTTTTACTCATTGCGATTATTCTCTATAATCAATTTTTATAATAAAATTTTGTAAAATCAAAAGCAACTGAAAACAAGGCCAAAAAGGCAATACGTCGTTACTCTTTTTGTCAGACTTTTTCAAGTTAGCAATTAAACCTAATCCCAAAGTTAACCCTACTCAAGAGGTATGCTATCACCTAAGCAAACTGTCACGTGGCTTTAGCCTTTATAAATGGTAGGTAAGAGTTGTATTTTCGTATTTGCCTCGTGACATGGTTGTGACATTATAATGGGGAATGATTGAAAACGAGATTTAGAATCAAATAGGTGTAATTCAACTGTATCAGTTTCCAAATAACTCCAAACTCAATACAAGAAGCTGAAAGAAACGTTATCTATATGTGAGAGATCATTTTAACAATTTCTGGTGAGGAATAAGAATTAGAATTACAAAAACCTACTACGTCCACCATGGTCAAAACTTCAGTCTTACCAACCGAAATTTGTTAGGTGAAACATGATTTTCTTGAAATAATGGAACTCATTCACAAGCATCTACGTGATTATGAGGAAAATTCAAACGAAAAGGAGGAAACTAAGAAATAGCAGTCCCCAAACAAACGCTGTCCATTTACCACAGGTAGTATTTTCCTGATGCTTTTGAGAAAATAGTCTGATTAGTAGTCTAAGTGCTAGAAAAAATGCTTTTTGTCCTCGTCCATTTCTGGGACGCAAATCACGGGCCAAATCTGTACTGATAAACCCAAGCAATGTTGTTAAGACCCTCCAAAGCGAGTTAAGAGGATTTGATCGGTATTGAAATTTGAATTAGAAAACGAAAAACATTGAATCGATCCAATCCATGTAACGATCAAAAGCTGGATTTTGATAAACTTATACAATGTACAAGTCCTTAAAATTAGTCTCTCATGGAGGAAAAAATAAAAAAGGTTGTCTTTCGTGAGTTGGCTTGCTTTTTCTTTTTGATTAACAAGATATAATTATATGATTGAAGATTAACTTTTGTTACGCTATTCTGCGACAACCAGGACGTGTATTTTAGTGTAGTGGCATTGACATTTCAAGATACAAGACAATCTTGGCTAAAAAAATTGGGTTGACAATTCGACACGCACAAGACCAAGATTATGTAGTAATATACTAGTGTACATTCTCCCCGTGAATGAGATGCAATAGCGTTGTATAAAATGAATGTCTTGAAAGAACGAAAGTTGGTTCACATAGTTGCTTTCCTCCAGCTAGAAAGTCCTAAAACTTAAGGAAAATGTCCAAGCTAGAAAGAAAGGAAAGCCATGCCAATTTTCGCAGATAAACAAATAAACACACGACTGTACATTTATGTATATGCAGTGGAATTGATATCGATTTATCAAAGTTTTTGTATGCAAGACGTAATTCTTTAGCAGGATCAAACGCTGTTTGTGAATAAAAATTGTTCTTAACGCGTTAAAGGTAGTTAACAGTGTGAAAGTCAGATTCTTGTTCGATTTCTTGGCTTTCACTCTCAGAAAGGTGAAGGCTATATTCATGAACCAATTGTTCCCAAGAATTCGTTGACTACGTGGGGTCTTGAACATCTAAGTACATTCTCTCTATGTTTAACACACCGAGTATGATTTAGGTCAATATGATCAAATTCTCAATGTGGCGTCGAGTTTACTTGTAATTGGATATTGTTTCTTCCATGTTTGCTTGGATACATGGTCAATTAACAATGGAATTGATTTGCCTAGCATTACAACGTAATAGAATTACAGTTTTAGCCTGGAAAAGTTTGCTAATAAATGTTTGTGCTAAGTAGAGCCTCTTTCTTGCTTTTACCAAAAATTCATGTGATATATATAGGGGCAAAATGTCACGACTCGGATCCAAGAGCTAATCCAATTAATTTTTGGACCAATTCATTGATCCAAAATGGTTAACTTATATTACTACGTAACCCAAGCATTGAAGTCCTTTTTTTTTTTTTTTGAAAGAAAAGCATTCAAGTCCTTAAACCATTCTTTTCCTCTTCATTCCATCGATGTGGAATACTACATTCTCCTCACCTTTAGAACTTTGCGTTCTAGCAAAGGACGTCAGAATTCCAACTGTCTACTTGGTAAAGCGTCCACTTAATCATACTCGAATGCTAGAGGTGGCTCCCGCTCGACGTGGCACTTAACTCCTTGCACTTCTTTGTGTAGTTAGAACCATAATCCGCTGACCCAAACTCACCTCACGCAGAGATCACACGAGATTTACTCTGATACTAACCATCATGACTCGAGTCCAAAGGCTGGCCCAAATACGCTCGACGTGGCACTTAACTCCTTGCACTTCTTTGCGTAGTTAGAACCATAATCCGCTGACCCAAACTCACCTCACGCAGAGATCACACGAGATTTACTCTGATACCAACCATCATGACTCGAGTCCAAAGGCTGGCCCAAATAATATTTGGACCGAAATCCACTGACCCAAAATGGTTACCCAAATTACTATGTAGTCTAAATATCCAAGTTCTTAAATCATTCTTTTTCTCTACATTCCACTGATGTTGGATACTACAAAAAAAATGCCTATCTTTTTCATTTTTACAAGGAAAAATCGTTCAAAATATTCTTCACATTTTGTAAAATGACTTTTTCCGTCCATCACTTTTAAAAGTGTAATTGTACGTTCCTTACAAATTCACATTCATCAAATTTGATCCCTATTTAGGTTTTCGACTAATTTTTTATCGAAATCTACCACGTACCTTGCACGTGATCATTTTTTAAGAGCAAAATTGTCAAATCAAAATTTACATAATCCGATGTTTCGTTCCTCACATTTCATAAAATAAATTGTTTCATCCCTCACATTTTACAAAATGAATCTTTTTATCCCTCATTGATTGTAGACACCAAATTTTTGGTGTAATTTCATTTACTTCTTATTTTTAGTTTTTATTTGTAGTGTTAGTTTTATTCGTTTTTTAGTTTTTAGTTTCTAGTTTTATTTTTATTTTTAAGTTTTTATCATAGAATTTCTTGAAAAAAAAAGAAAAAAAGGAAAAAAAGAAAAAGCATTCAAAAAAAATATGATTTAGTCGTTTGTAATTTAAATTCAATGCTTTCTTGAAAGTGAAAGAAAAAGAAAAAGTAAAAAACGATGAAAATGGAAAATGAAAAAAAGGATTTGGAAATTGCACTTTGTTGTTTCTAGTTTATTTATTTTTTCACCCAATGTTAATTAAATTGTTTTTGTTATTTATTTTTATTATGATCAATTTTGTTTTTATTTTAAAAAAAAAAGGAGAATACGCGACAGCAAGCTGCGTTTTTTCGCAGCTTGCAAAGAGGGGCTCGGGCAGGCCTTAGCTGCAAATATAGGAGAGATGGCTGGGGTTTTAGGGTTGGAGATTCTGGTATAAAAAGGAAAAAAGGCAGGCAGCCGCAAAAAAAAAAGGAGAAGAGAGTAGGGGGCCGTAGGATGAAGGGTTGGAGAGAGATGTGAGTTGCATTGGGTAGTAGCCGCAAGAGAGGAGGATTTGGAGGGCAGAGGTTTTAGAGTTAACGGGCTAAGAAGAAAAACTGAGAAGCGACAAGAGAGAGGGGCGTGAGACGGCTAAGGCAACAAAAGAGCTAAGCAGGAACGACGGGGGAGAGTTAGAGAAAGCCGAGAGAGAGTTGAGAGAGTTGGAGTTGTGGCTGCACCAGGTAAAGAGAGAGTTCTTTGGGGCTGAAAGGCAAAAGAAAAACCAGGAGGGAGTTAGAAGGAGGAGTAGCTGGTTTCTGTTCTGGGAGGGAAAAGAAGAAAGCTTTCGGCCCAGAAAGGCAGCAAGGAAGGAGGTAGTGCCGAATCTGGAAGGCAGCCATAGCAGCAGGTGAAACGAGCTCCAGTTTCGCTTGATCCGTGCTAAAGCTCATCGCTTCGCCATTCCGGTGCTGATTTGCTACCAAGGGAAGTGAAGGTAGCCTCTCCCTGTTCTTTCGTTTCTGCATTTATTGAAATTCTCTCATTTGTTGGTGGTGTGATAAACGGCTCCGAAATGACAATCTTGAGCCAAAAGAGTCAGTCTCAATCCCAAATTGAAACCTGGTGATTTACTTGTTTACCAGTTTTGTAAAAACCTAATCTTGGGAAGGTTAAAGTCGTGTTGTGCTGATTTCCTTTTGGTTGAGCAAAGTTAATGTTCCGTGTCTTATTGATTTGTTTCTTCGTAGAAAGTTGTCGTTGTGTTTTGCCGTGTCTTAAATGGCTTGCGGTAGCTATAGGCAAGATTGTTAAAGTGTTTAAACATCGGACAAGCTCCAGAATTTTGCTAAAAGTTACATGGGTTTCCTTCGGATCTTTATATGAGGAAAAGTGGGGAGCATGTTTGGTTCATACTGAGTTCTTGATTGCTCGAAGTGTCTGCTTTCTTTGATGTTCGGATGTTAGGATGGTATGCCGTAGGCATTTTTTTGCCGCAAGCCGCGGATTTCTGCTGCATTTTTTTTTTCACATTCAGTTGCATCTTGGAGTTGTTGATGTCTGTAGTATCATCTTGACGCATGTAATCTCTGGTGACTCATGCTGTTTTATGAATTTTGGGTCATCCTTACTGTTTTAAGCCTTGCCCATATCATGCTTCATCATTAGATGTTGTTAAAAATGGAAATCTGGAATTCTGGTTTGAACGATGAAGAGCTGCATCTCATCTTCATGCTTCGCTACTTTCTGTCTTCCTCCCGCAACATCTCACAAGAACTAATTCTTAGACATCCTTTGCTGGCTTAGTCTGCCGTTGAGGGAAAGGAAATGAGTTAAAGTCATGGTCGAACATTTGGCTGGACAATGAGTTTCAGATTGCCAAAACCATTTTACATGGATGTCCTGTCCAGAATTTCTGTGATGCATTAGTTCCTTCATTGTTCTTGCTTGTTTGAAGTAGCTTGTTGCTTAGTTAAAGTTATGATGTTGGGTTGAAAAACATCTAATCAAAGCTTTGTATTTGAGTCAAAAATCTGGTTTGCATGATGAAGTAAAACAAAGGCCTCGGCTGGAAAAATTGCAGAAAACCTGCGGTTTTTTTTTTTTTCCTTTTCTATTGCTGTCTTGTTGTTTAGTCTTTTACCCTTGATGGCCAGCTTCACTTTTTGTTTTAATCCTGCAATAAGAGTTGCTGTCTTAATCCTGCAATGATGAAATGGTTATGCTTAGATGAAATGTTTTTTTGATCAAAGCTTGGAAATGGAAATGAGAAGTGCAGCAGTTTTCTTTCTCGGTTGATGGAAGTTTAAATAGAAAGTAATTGCAGAAATTTGTTTCCTACGTGACTTGCATGAAACTTGCATGGAAATAGCTTTCAATAATTTCATTTTGACCCCTTGGCTTCTAACTAATGTTACTATGACCCAATCAATTGAATGTTCTCTTCAATTTGGTCCTTGGCAGCTTTAATTTTTACAATTTCATTGCTTGTTTGCTTCAATTAACTACCATGCTTTGTTTCAATTGTGCTTAAGACATGACTTTAGGGACTTTATGATCAAGTGAGCTTTGTTTTGCGCATTTCTTTTAATTTTTCTTAAATAAAGTGGTACCTTGACCTTTTTATTGTTTTGAAGCCATTTTTACTTCATTTGATTACCATTCCAAAAAAGGTATAATTTCTTTTATCTTTTTTGTCTCTCCCCTATGTGATTCTACGTGTTATGTGAATATGCATGTCTACTTCGCTTTCCTTGTCTTTCATTAATTCCTTTCATTTATTTATTTCATTTACTTGTGCTTTTTTTTTTTGTTTAAATTATTCATTAATGGGGTATGTGTACACCTCTTGGCTTGTAATAGATAGGGCTTGGCGAGCAATTTGGTCCATTCACCCCTTCCTTTCTGTTTTAGTTAGCAAGTGTAATAGGTTCATGGCTTGCTTTTGTTGCTACGTGTTAATTTGCTTTATTAGGCTCTTGAATCTAGTCGAGCATTCTAAGTGTTATGTGCTACGTGTTTATAAGTGATTCGCATGTCTACTCGCTTTTTATAGTCATGAATGAATGTGATGGATGAATGGACGTCACCACACTAGTCCAATGCTAGTTGTGGCCCCTTTTTCCCGTTACCGCACTAGTCCAACGCTAGTTGTGGTTCTTTGTTCCGTTTCCACTAGTCCAATGCTAGTAGGAATTCATAGAAAGGGCTAGTCCAACGCTAGACCCAATAGGCCGTCCTTTTCGTTAGTGCATACTTGCATGTTCACTACATTTCATGCATTTTTCTTAGTTTTTATCATTTGGCATGCTCCTCGAACCCCTTTTCCCCTCATTTTAGGATTTTTGCATCTCATGCTAGTTATAGGGTACATTTGCTTGAGAGTCCCCTTTCGACAAGGGGAACGAGCGAGTGTGGCTCCGCAAATAGCCTTAGCACGCTAGTTCCCCCCTTCTAGTCAAAGGGAAGATTAAAGTCACAAAGTTAGGACTCCCCGTTCCCGTCTTGATGCACTCCTATAGGATTCATGCATTTTATTCATTCACTATCCTATACATTTCTACTTTATATTCTATCCCTTTCTTCACATTCTCACTTCACACTACTCTTGGACGTTTTCACTTAAATACTCACACTTTATACCATATCACTCGCACACATGCACTTTATGTTATTTTCACATTATCATTCTTTACTCACCTTACCTTGTAAATACATTTGCACACCTCCACGTACATCCTATTATTTTTATCACTTTTCTCACTTCACACAAACTCATATTTCACATGGCATGCATTCCACTCATTTTTACGTCATTTAGGATTATGTGTGACCTCTCCAAAGGATCATTATTGGGATTCACAATTAATGTGATTGGCACCACTCAACCTATGAAGAGAAATTTCCCCCATGTTCCCCTAGGTCTAGGTTTTTGCATTCATATAGTCATATCCAACACGCGATACATACCTTGGATAGAAAAATTAGGAAAGATGGGGCTAAATCACGCAACTAGCCTTGGCTAGGTCGAGGGGGTGCCTTGGATTTTTATCCTTGCCTTCCCCTTCGTCAAATGTGACTCCCGAACTTTTTTCGTTGGCTTACGTGGACTAGGAGTCGTTCAAAAGGGGTTTCTTTCTATCTTTCCTTTAGAAAATTTCTTTTTGGGTGACTTGGTACACCCTAACTCTATACCAAGTGGCGACTCCATTTTTCATTAAAAACCCCCTTTTGAATTTTGTTTGGCCAAATCGTCGCATTCTCAAGTCCCATGGCCTTTTACTTTCCATTTACACACGTTCACATTCCACTACACACTTTCACACCACACTACATTTAAAAGTGGGGCGCGACATTGATCATGTATACAAATAATTTTTTTTTAAAAAACTCATGTATATATCTATTTAATTTCACTTGAACAATACAAGTAGCATGTAATATATTTTTATTTGATTTCGTTTGAACATACTGCTCAGGTGAAATTAAATAGATATATACAGAAATTTTAAAAACTTGTTAATTTTTTGCTCATGTTTATTTATTTTTACTTGAAAATTGAAAATAAATAAGACATTTAATTCTAAATATTATCAAGTGTTTATATCGAATTAAATTTGAACAAAAAATAAATACATAAAAAGTATAACAAAAAGAAGTAAGTGATTGACACTTTCAAATTTTAAAACAATCACAAAACAAGTAATTCAATTATTAGTCTTAAAAGTAGTGAGTAGAAATTTCAGATTTAAATTATAATTTATTAGCATGATTATAGAATTCGAATTAGGACCAATTAATTAGATGGCCTTATTACACAATTCAATAAATGAATTATTACTAAAAGAAAAAAGACCACAAATATTGAATAGGTTCACATAGTGAAATCAAATATATGTGTGTGTGTGTGTGGGATTTAAAACAAAATTGTTAGTTTTAAACTCATGTATATATATTGAATAGTATATGTACGATTACAATTAGTCTGTTTAGATGAAATTAAATAGAGATATATTACATACTATTCATACTGTTCAGGTGAAATCAAATAGAAATATATATGAATTTTAAAAAAAAAATTATTCGTACACATGATTAATAAAAGATGAAAAAGTCATTTTGTGAAATATGAGAAATGAAAAAAAATTATTTTGTGAAATGTGAGAGACGAAACAATTCATTTTGTAAAATGTAAGGGACTATAGATTGGATTATATAAAATTTGATTTGATAATTTTACCCCAAAAAATGATCACATGCAAGACATGTAGTGAATTCCGACCAAAAACTAGTCGAAAATCTAGGTAGGAATCAAATTTGACGAAAGTGAATTTATAAGGTACGTAAAATTACATTTTTAAAAATAATTGATGAAAACAATCATTTTACAAGATGTGAGAAATGTTTTAAACGATTTTTCCTTTTTACAATAAGTATTTCGTATCGATAGGAGTGTTCTCTATCGGTAAAATATCTATTTTAAACTATCTCTATATCAACGTAGTAGTGGAAAGACTACCACGCTGCATCTAAACTTCAAACAGTTAAGTCTTGACTCGTACGGTTTGTACTTCACAATTTTCTTGGAGTGGAAAAATAAATAAATAACAATCTTTTGAAACGTGCATTGCTGCTCTCTGAACGTTAAACCTATATTCTCTTTTAAATTGAAGGTTTTGGTGACCCTCATATGATATGTTCCTACGCATTTTTTCTATTTCCGCTGTACATGTTTGGCCAGCGAAGAGAAAATTATAGAACGTATTTTTCTGTGCAAAATGTCAACTATTGTTTTTTTTTTTGTCAAGAAAATGTCAACTATTGGAAGCACACAAAAAGTGGAGAAAGCCTGAGTGTTGTATCATATGCGATGTGAAGTATCAAATGGGAGAGGGAAGGGGGATCTCAAGTCCCACCTCAAACAAAAAAAAAATGTGGAAGTCATTTTTTTTTTCTTGGCTACAATTTTTGTTCCCTCCAATTGAAAAAAATGAGGGTGTTCGGACTTTGAGTTTTCACGGAAAAAATTTTGGAATATTCTCCTAACATATTTCTTAAACATCCTTTTTATCTCACATATTGATCGTTACAATCTAATATTTAACAAAAAATTTAAGAATTGCAATGCAAAAGGTGGATCTTAGTTAGATCAACACTCTTATGATGACACATTACTTAACTCAGCATTTTAAGTGTTTTACTACCACGATCTACCCTCTAAGGATAAGAGACCTTAAAACCTCAAGAATTAAAGCTCCAGAGTTGAAGAGACTTTAAAACCTCGAGAATTAAAGGTCCTTTCAGGTTCAAATCCATCTCCCCCTTCGCTTATGAAATCCTACGATAAGTATTTTACGACTTTGAGGTGGGTTCCACCGACATCAGGCATAGTACAAAAGTTCTCTGACCCAGAGATTCTATCCATTCCGGGCAAGCGGCACTTTCTGAATTGAGAAAGAATGAAAAATGTTGCATCTTAAAAACCCCAGTTAATTGGTTCAGCTGCAAGTCCAGAACCTAGCACGAGATTGGGTCCAATTAACTTTGTATTCGCGAGATAAATGGGCCCAAAACCTGAGATCCTCAGCTGATCCAAAAGGTCCTTCTTTTCCCCCCAAATTGTTGTCAACATTTGAAGGGTCTACTGTTTATAAGAAAATGGAAACAAAAAAATAATAATAAGTGAGCTCCCAAACACTTTTCTTATCTTATGTGATAAAATCTCATTAAATTGTATGAAATCAGGATAAAACTAATGAAAATATACTCAACCATGTGACACAAATTCCAGTACAATTGTGTCCTAGATGGAAAATATGAATATGTGAAATTTTGAGTGACCAGAAACTCAGCAAAAGAACATCAACAAATTAATCATAAGCCATAATATTACTATTCCTTCCTCTCTTTCTTTTTTTTTTTTAAATTAAACTCAATAGTCAGCCTAACCTTCTCCTACTCTTGAGAGGATGGGGGAGAGGTCCAACGGATCTAAACCACCATTAGACTAGACGGGTGCACTACGCATCCATACCCGTATGAATTTAGAAGAACCACATATAATGGCACATTGATAAGAAGTAAGGTTTAAATTTTTGACTTCCTATCCTACAAAAATTTAAAATCTTTGATGGTGGCCAATGATCTAAAAGCTGGTGATTCTATTCCTTCCTTGTATTAGTAAAATCTACTCCCAAAGAAAAGAGGGGAACACATACTTAAGGACGAAGAACTAAGGGTACATCTTTAAGCGGCGCTTTAATTGTCCGTACGGACACAGAATAAAGGCCCTCACCTTACTGTTAAAGTTACAGATTCTTTCTTCCTTTGTTCCTTTCACACATAAAAGTTAATGGGTACGTCCGACTCTAAAAAAAAAAAAAAAAAATTCCTTTTGCTCTTTTTAAGGATGTTTTACCACTTTCTTCGGAAAAGCTTGCCGAAATCGCAGTGGCAATTGAGACTTTGAAGTGGGCTACCCTCAAAAAAATGAAAGACTTTTAGGTGGGCCTGAAAAGGAGTCAAACTGCGTTTTCACAACCCCGCCGGCCAGCTCTCTTATTAATTAATTTATTTACTTTTTTTTTGGGTAAATCCAGCCAGCTCTTCACTTAATTGGAGTCTTAATATTAATTTTTTTTTACGCTGTTAATTTACATTCTAACGAGTTGATACTCACCAGCCCGTCTACTCTTCTCTGTTTTCGAATACACTCGAAGGCCATCCTTTTGTTAGCTGCCCAACTAATCCAAAAAATGCATGCCACGTTATTGCTAGTTTGAAAAGGAAAGAATTTTAGACTTTTAGTAACTTACAAAATTGGTATGATGTTAGCAAAGCGCAAATGGGCTATCGGTTTTATCATAGCTTGTAAAATGTATTATTCTAGTTTAATTGGGTATGTAGATTGCTTCCAACAATTTGTGTGTTCTGAAAAATTGAAACGAAAAAAATGCAAACTGTGTGTTTTGAAAAATCGAAAAAAAAAACTTATCAATAATATGATAATATCTCTAGATTTTGAAATATAAAAAGACAATTTTGCCCAATTCTGACCAAATTCTTTTGTCGTCTTCAGTATAATTGATGATTCAAGTAGAGGTGTCAAAATGGGTGACTTGGACGGGTTTGGGTTGGGTAAAATGGGTAATGGGTATAAGTGAGTCAACCCATTTATACCCATTTAATTAGATGGGTATAAATGGGTAACCCAATTACCCATTTATAACCCATTTATTTAAATTTTTTGTAAATTCATTTTTTCAAACTAAGTTATCAATTTATACCGCTCTTTGTACCCATCATTAGTTTTAAATATTTACTTATAATGTTCAATAAGCCTAATTACCAAATTTTTTTCATTTATACTCTATTTCACAAAATTACATATTATTTAATAATTGAATAATAAGAATATAAAAATTTGAACTAAGTACTATAAAAGTTAATATAAAAATTTAATCCAAAAATTTTTAACCCCTAACATTTTTTCCATATATAAATTTAAAATTTCATTTTAGAAAGATAAGAAAAGAGGCTCAAATTTATCATAAATTGGTAATGCCGAAAAATGAGCAAGTTAACAAACTAAGAGAAAACAAAATAATAAAATAAAACAAACAAATAATAATAATAATGAAACAAAAGTAGTTAACATCATGACAAAATGAAAAATTTGAAAAAAAAATGGGTGGGGGAAAAGAAGAGATTTAGGGGAAGAGAATTTTAAATGGGTTAATTGGGTTTGATGGGTTACCCAATAATACCCATTTATTAAATGGGTATTATTGGGTAACCCATTTATACCCATATACAAAAATTTAAGATACCCATACCCATCTATTCATAGGCGGGTATGGGTAAATTTAGTTAAGTAGGTTGATTTGCCACCTCTAGATTCAAGTAACAATTTTTTGCTCTTACAAATGGAGAGGAAATTCCTAATTAGTTAATTGGGATTGGTCCTTTAGTTGTCCGATATAACTTGTAATTTTTTCTAATCTAATGCACTACTTTGTATCAATAATTTTTTTTTGATAAAATATCATAATTTCATTAAGATATGTATTGATAGCATAAATTACATCATCAAACATACACAGATATAAAAAAATATATCTAAAAAAATTATACTACAAATCTGAAGAATAATAAAATTACATCACAAAACTCCAAATTTAAAAAATAATGTAAAATAATTGTAACTCCACGGACATCTGTACATGATTCCAATTGCTATATCTGCTAATTAAGTGTTTCAAATCCGGATATTATGGTGAGATTTGCCAAATAGGTCTAAGAAATTTCAGATCTGATAATCAAAATCTAACAAAAACTCAGTTCTAATAAAAGAAAATTGAAAAAATTTATCAAAAACTCTCACTATGAATCCTTATGAGAGAATAAAACTTTCACTAAAAAATTTAGAAGATAATAAAACTCTCATTAGATAATTCTAATGAGAGAATAAACTCTTATTAGAAAATTTTAGAAGAGATTTTATTCACCAAAATGAAAATAAACTATAAAGAGGGTTCTTCCCACAGGAAAAGATAAAAAATTCTGATCTTTTTCCGTAGGAGAGTTGGGGGAACTTTTGGTTTGAGAGTTTTTTCTTCTAAAGAGAAGGAAAAGGGAAGGAGAAACAATTTCCCTCCATAATCTGCTCGAATTTCCCTTCGCTTTACCGATTGCCATCAGATTTTGACTATAAGAATAATAAAAGCCAGACTTGAAGACTGTGGTCACGGTCCCCAACCCTCAAGAATTTCTTAGAGGGGAATTCCGGTTATTCCTTCCTCAAAATAACCCAACCACCCCCCTTCCCCTGGAAAGTTAAAAAAAAAAAAATTCTGACTCCTTTTAGATTAATTGTTTTTGAAATATTTTACTATAATAGTGTATATGAAAAAAGCTTTTTACTATAAATGTTTTTCGTGATGTTTTTAGAGGTGCTTTTAGAATATATTTAGAATATTTTTAAAGTTAAAATTTTTTGTAGTCATTTCTAAAAATTACCACCGCCCCCTTCATTCTCTTTCCTCCTCCTCCTCCCCTTCTCCTCCATCTCTTTACTTCTCCCATCTTCCTCCTCCCTTTCTTTCCTCCGCATCTTCCATTCCCTCTTTCCCCGCCGTGCCTCACCCTTCTTCTTTCTCCCTCGATCTAGCTGAGAAGGGGAGGAGAAAAAATGAGGGGAAGGAAAGAGGAGAAAGGATTGGATGGTGGTGAGTGATTGTGATAAATGGAAGAAGAAAATGGTGTGGATTTTTATTTTTATTTTTTTTGTATGTTTGGAGTTATTTTTTATATTGTATGAATATGATGTTTTCGGAGTTATTTTTGTTTGTGTATTATTGTAATATTGCATATGAAAAACTTATTTTTCAAAAATCCTGTAACTTCCCCGATAAGCTTTGGTATTTGTCATCCCTTTTCTTTTTTGAGGATAATACAATTTAGATATATTCAGTTATAGTCACCATCACGGATTAAAACATACTTTTAAAACTAAATCAAATTTATAGGAATTTTTATGCATAGTCTATTAACACAACTCTTGTGTTAGCAATAAGATTCTCGATCAAGGTTTTGAAAAAAAATATTTGCCTCACAAATCCCAATCATCTTTTTATCCTCTCAATCACATTTTTATCTCACATACATCACATCACAAACAGTGCTATAGTAATTATCTCAAATAAATCATCCAAATAAACTCTTATCCAAACAAATTCAAATTGTTCTTTGGCATTTGTCATCTCTTTTTTTTTTTCTGAGAAAAAAGTTAGATATATTCAATTTTACTCATTATCACGAATTAAAACATACTTTTAAAACTATATAAAACTTTCAAAAATTCTTACGAATTATCCATTAATACAATTCTTGCTTTAGCATCGAAATTCAATAATAAAAAAATAGTTGATCCTTATCAATTGAATTAATTTGCATTGGCTAAAGGTCAGGTACAGGCCTCTGGCTGTTCCGTTGGCCACTCTTCCGTTCTGAAACTTCGAGGTTTCTTTCTCCCTTTTCCACTCGCTGGACGGTCCCTTCCACTCTTCCATTCATCCCGGTTCTCTAACATATCAGAAGATGGGACCATTTTCCTTCGGCTGCACTAAATGCTACGACTTTTGGGCCCACAACCGAATCAATCTGGGAAGTGGGATCCCAAAAATTCGAAGAAAGGTACACCATATATTGAACAGGGTACAACACCGTGACGCTTTTTCATTTTTTATCAAGCATTGACTTTTCTTCGGCCTAAGGCAACTCCAGTACTGGGCCTACTGCGATAAAGATATGAAGCGCGTCGTTTTTTATCTCAACGGTGTCGTGTGGGGTAGCCGCCTGGCACGAATCCCACACCCACACCCCCGCTGCCACGAATCCGCCGAAAAATCACTGTTGGATTAAATTCTGCAGCACGCTTTCTTTCCCTATGAGGTTATCATTCCTTATGTTGGAAGACGTACTACGCTAACCAAGATTCTATCCGGGTGAAATGATTTCAATGTTCAAATCTCCATACCTCATTTGACAAATTTACCCTTTATTTGGCGGCATGCACAAGTATTCAACAAACAAACCAAAATTTCTTTTGCTTCTTTTTTTGGAAAGTAATATAATTAAATCGTGGGGAAATGTAACGACTGAAGAATAATTACTTAATTTGCTCTTTTTTCCTTTACTTACCCGTTTAGATTGTATTTTTCGTCATTTTTCATGAAAAAATTACTGTAACAATTTAATGTATGTGAGAGAAAAAGGTAATAAAAAAATATAATCACGGAAAATGACGTAATTTTTCGACAAAAAATGACAATCCAAACAAGGTTGCGTTCAATTAATAGCATTTACCATGAAATTCATAAAACAAAAGCATCCAAAAAATACACCAACAAAAGAATTAATGGTTCATTTGCCTTTTCACTTTATACTAGTACTGAAATACATACATTTCCTTGTATTTCACATAGGAATAGAGTGCCAAAAATGCAGCTTAGATTGCTCTTCTTGCTTTTTTATTTTCCCCTTTTTTTCTTTTTCTTTTTACCTTTATTAGCTGTGTTTTTCTTCACATTTCCTAGACATTGTCCCAATTGGCTTTGTATTACTGTGATAAAAAATAAAGAAAGTGAAATGAGAAAATTGAAAGTTAGAGAATTACAGGTGTAAACTCATCACGAAAGTTCTTAAATTGTTACATTACAAATAAATCGTATACAGTTTTGTAGAAATAATTATAGGTCTATATAAAAAGCTGATATTATGCTCATATATTATCTTTATGTGAAGGCACAAATTTTCAAATAAATTAAGTAAGAAATACGTTGAATCTGAGGGTAAAATTGTCACATTGAAAACTTTGTAGATTAGGACTGTTTTCCTTCCAGCCAATTAGCCGTGCGCTGCCTGGACATACCTCTCTTTTTTTTTTTTTTTTTTTTTTGTCTTCCATCTATTTATCAATTTTTGGATTGCTATTTTTAGATTTATTTTTGTAGAAAAATATACACGGTAACAATTTGATATATATAAAATAGAAAGGTGATTGAGAAATGCATTTGCAAAAAATACAAAAAATTTTCTGTAAAAAATCACAATTCAAACAAAATTCTTTGAATTCCTAATAGACCGTGTGATTTTGCCATTCAAACAATTATAGTTAATGCTTATCTCACAAGTAGTCAAACTCAAAAACCGCAGGCTAATGAAAAATCACGTTTTCTACCCCTTTTGATTCGCACAGCAATTCTTCTGGGTTCACACTTTTAGATCCAACTCTCACGTTCTATGTTACTTCTTAGGCAACTACGTTATGTTTTCCTCCTTTTACGTTACTTGAATTTTTCCTTTTCTATGAAACAAATGGTTTTTGAAAGGTCAGATTCGACAATTTCATTCTCCCCGATCCCGTCTATTAACATTTAATAAAGAACCGTCCCAACCAACTGGGGTTGGGCCAAGTGATAAGCAACTTGGTTCCGCTTAAGCAGGTCTCGGGTTCGAAACCTGGCGTATGCAGTTACCCTTGTTGGGAGACTCACCCACCACAGCCAGGTGTGCGACCCGGGTCGACCAACGGATTAGTCAGGGCAAAGCCCTGGATACCGTGGCAGGCAACCAAAAAAAAAAGAACCGTCCCAACCAGCTTTAATATATTTTTGTAAAAAAAAAAGTACTATTATTATTTCAAAAAATTATTTGAAATAATTACTGTAGTACTTTTTGTGATGTGATGTATGTGAGATAAAAAGGTGATTGAGAGTATAAAAAGATAGATTGAAAAATATGTTTATGATGCAAGTGAAAAAATTATCTATCCAAACATAGCCACGTAGAAAAACTATTTATATCTGTCTCTATATAATGCATGAACAACTGGTTTGGTGTTAAAAAAAACCTGTCATTACATTCCTGACTATATATGTTTATATAACTACTTCTACTACATTACTCACATGCTTACATAACTGCTACTGCCATATATATCATCACCATATTTATCCCAAGTCTTTTTACCAATTTCAATAATAATAATAATAATAAAATGTCATAATTAATTTCTTTGCTACAACTAATTTATTATTGTATATTTTTTCATTATTCATTTTCTTCCTAAAATATGCACAAATATAACACTGACTAATTCCATGTCTGATGTATCCCAGTCCAATGGTTACTTGAAATCATATGAAGTTCAGTAAAGGCACGAATTTGCATTTGAGGAGAAATCGGGGGTTGGCTACAACATATTAATGTGGCATTGGACTGCTTTTCTTTTCTCATTAAATAACGGACTGTGTAAAATCATCTAATTATTGGCAATGCAAGAAGGTCCCATAAATTTATAATTTTCCATTCTTACCTAATTATAATAACCCGTTGTCTTTAACGGAGTTTTAATTTTCATTAACGGTCCCCTCCATTCCCCACCCCCCGCCCAGGGCCCCCCAGTCTCCTTAATGATTCTCGAGGAAGCTACTAAGCTCTCCCTGGGAAACACTCAAGTAAGCCACAGTAAATCGATCAACCATAAATCCTGCGGTTAAATTCAATCACATCAGCCTGTTACTCAATTTCGTAGAGAACGGGAATCCATGATAAATTACGTGGCTTAACCTCGATTAACTTGGTTTATGACTCCCCGTAGACCCAACACACCCAAATAATTCCACCCTCTTGCTCCACTGTTTCGGTCTTTCCACTACCCGCCTTCGCCGTTTCCATGTCCTTTCAAGTCTCCATATAAAGCAGGACAGAAGTTTTCCATTGTCACGCAAACCACTCCCATTTCTTCCACTCGCTCGCTCTTTCTTTACTTCTCCAAATCTCTCTTACGTTCCATTTATATAAAAAAATATATAGAAATATTTAAAATTCCACACATAATTAGAAATCTCATCTAGATAATGTCCGGAAGAGGACGCGGACGTGGCGGTGGAGGTCCCGGCAGCGGCGGCGGTGGTCGAGGCTCACTCTCGCCGGCTTTTGGACGTAGCCGTGGCCGTGGCCGTGGACGCGATGGTGGACGGGGATCATCGTCCGGCTACAATGCACCACCACCGCAGCCTGCTGGTGCTTCGGCAGCCGGGTCGTCGTCGTCGGCTTCGACGATAAGCCGGGAGTTGCAGCAAAAGTTGACCTTTCAGGCTTCGTCCTCCGGGAGTGAAGTTCCCGTACAGAGGCCAGAGGAACAGGCTGTGACGGAGGAGAGGAAACTGCCGCCAGCGTCGTCGAAGGCTACAAGGTTTCCGCAGAGGCCGGGCTTTGGAACTGTGGGTCAGAAATGTGTGGTTAGGGCTAACCATTTTCTCGTTGGAGTGGCTGATAGGGATCTACATCACTATGATGTAAGTCTACTGCTTTTGCTTTTCATCTGCTTGCTTTAGCATATTCGCGTGTGTATACTTTTGCCTGTTCATGTACATGTTTGAAAAATCCAATGGCCTGTTCGAGTATGTTTTGCATTTTTTTCGTTTGTTAAAAAATGTCTTGGTTTTTATTTTTACGGAGAGTAGCACTAGATCTTTTCTGTTTGACGGAAATAATTGTTTTTCGTACATTGGATTACTATTTAATGCACTGATACGTCGTTGCTTCACAAGAAGGCAAAGTGTCTACTTGGATGATATCTTTTTTTTTTTCGTGTTCTAAACTGTAAAACGTGTTCCTAATTTTCTCTTGGATTTCGTGCTGGATTGTTCAGTTTCTGGTAGTTTATGGGTTTAATAACTGACGGCTGATTTAAACATTAGCTTGGTCGGTATTGTTCTTCAGTTCTTTTGTTGTTTTCTCTGGTCGTCCTCCAATTTTATTTTTGAATTTCTGCTAAAACTTTACATGATTTGATTTCAATGTGGTAAATAGCTGTTTTTAATTGTTGAATATCTTGTTTCTTGTGACATTCTACGACTTTTGCATTTTAACCATCTCCAATTTCCTATCTGTCATGGAAAAGTTTTACTGTATACTTATGTAGGTATCAATTACTCCGGAAGTGTCATCGAAGAAAGTATGCAGAGATGTCATGAGGGAGCTTGTCAAAAGCCACAAGCTGTCACACTTGGGTAACCGAGCGCTGGCTTATGATGGAAAGAAAAATGTCTATGCTGCTGGCCCGCTGCCTTTTTCTTCGAAGGAGTTCATTATCAAGCTTTCTGACAAAGGTGATGGACCAAAGTAAGCGGATAACATTTTTCTTCATATAAGTTCTTATGGAATTAGCTGAAACAATTTTTAATACTCTTTTTCAATTGTAGGAGGGAAAGGGAGTTTAAGGTCTCTATTAAGTTTGCTAGCAAGGCTGACCTTCATCATCTTCAACAGTTTTTGAGAAGCGAACAGCTTGATGTACCGCAAGAAACCATACAAGCACTTGATGTGGTTCTGAGAGAAAGCCCATCTAACAAGTGACCTCTTGCTCGTATCTTTGTGTTTTACTTTAATCACTTGTATCTTGAGATGTTTTAGGCTGCAACTCGTCATGTAAGATATGTAGCAGTTCTCCTAAAGCAGTGAGATTTGTACTTGCAGTTATACTGTTGTGGGAAGGTCATTCTTCCATCCAACTTTGGGTGGTAGAGGTGAACTTGGTGATGGGGTAGAGTATTGGAAGGGATTTTACCAGAGCCTTCGTCCAACTCAGATGGGCCTCTCACTCAATATTGGTAGAATACTATCACTTGAGAATTGGTTCTTTCTTGCTTAAATGCATGTGGCTTCTTGTTCCGGAACTTGACTTGTCTATCAGGGATCCTTTTTCTTTTCTGTTCTCGTTTAATTTCTGTGGACTCTTTCTTGCTTTATTGATCTCTATTCTGTCTGCAGATGTGTCAGCTACGGCATTTTATGAACCCATTTCAGTTCTGGATTTCATTGCCAAGTACTTGAACATCAGAGACCTAAACCGTCTATCTGATCAAGATTGTATCAAGGTATTCCAGCGATTATTTCCATCGTTCTTATTATTATCCTTGTACATGCAAGAATGTTGTCTTTTTAATTGATTATGGGGGCAAAAGTTGGCTTGCTTTTTGGGTTGGAGATGGTATGCTCTCTTCGAGGTTCTGGATGCGAGTTAGCTAATTGATGTTTTTGCATTCTTCAGTTCTGGATCTATCATGTTAACTGTGTTCTGTGTTTTAGGTGAAAAAGGCTCTCACACGTCTTAGGGTGCAACATACTTATCTGGGGCACGTGAGACGCTACAGAATCTCAGGCATTTCAGATAAACCCACAAACAAGTTAACGTGAGCTCATACCTTCTCATTAGTGGATCCTTCTGCAAATTGACTTTATTTTGTTTAGTTGTGTCCAAATGAATGTGCAGAACTGTTGTATGAGTGTAGGAATTAAGGTTAAACAAACACAGTTGGATGATTTTCTTATATTTTACAAACCTTTCAACTACGATGCAGATTTGTCTGTGATGGAATTGACGTTTCTGTTGTTCAATACTTTGCTGAGAAGTACAAAATTGTACTTAGACATGCAACGTTGCCTGCATTGCAATCTGGAAGTGCATATCTGCCAATGGAGGTTTGCTGCTGAGCCTTCCCCCTCCCCTCCCCCCTCCCTTTTCTTGTGAACTGAGCTGAGATTGGCTACACGTGAATTACAGGTTTGTACAATTGTTGAGGGGCAAAAATATTCAAGAAAGTTAAATGACAGACAGGTTACAGCTTTGCTAAGGGCTACATGTCAAAGACCAAGGGAGAGAGAACAAAGCATCAGGGATGTAAGTATAGTATATATTTTGCTTTATGTATGCCTCTGGTTTTTCGTTTTCTTTTTTGCTTGGTCATTGGGATTTTCTATTTGTTTCTCTTCTCTGTACTGCTTTGTACTAAGCTTCTGCCGTTAATTTTCAGATGGTTATGCGTAACAATTACAACAATGATCAGCTTGTACATCAGGAATTTGGGATTCAAGTGAAGCCTGAGCTTACTTCTGTTGAAGCTCGGGTTCTTCCACCTCCTACGGTAATCATTTAGTTCATTATTTAATGAACTGTACAGTCTTCAATCTGGTTTTTAAATTCTACTGTGCTTGGTTGTCCAGCTCAAGTATCATGCGACCGGGGGAGAACCAAGGGTAAATCCAAGGGTTGGACAATGGAATATGATCAACAAGGTGTGTATGTTATATTTTTACTGAAATAACGGGTTACTAAATATTCACATGCTGTGACTGATAAAGATATTCTGCTTATGGAAAAGACATTTTTCTGTGACAACAATTGATTTGTTTATCTCTGAAAATATACCTTTTTTTCAAATTTGATTTTGGAAGAATTTAGAGAGTTGTTCTTATTTTATTTCTTTGACATGATAGAGGATTTTATTATTCTGCTAAACAAATTTTCATGAGCTTTGCGCTTACATGTATATGTTCATTTGGTCTATCATAATTTATTAGAAAATGGTGAATGGCGGGAAGGTGGACTCATGGGCTTGTGTCAGCTTCTCGCGGAATCTTGATGCAAGCAGGTTCTGTCAGGACTTGATTCGTATGTGCTCGAGCAAAGGAATGGTATGATCAATCCCTCCATATGATAGCCATTCGTGATGATTGTTCTATCACCTGAAGAACGTTTATAGATGTCTTTTGCATAATCAGGTATTTGCCTCAGGGCCAGTGCTTCCCATTCAATCAGCCCATCCTGGTCAAATTGAGAAGACTCTGTTTGATATTCATGCCAATTCTACTGCTAGACTTAGAGATTGTGCAGTGAAATACCTGCAGTTGTTAATTATAATTCTACCAGATCTCAGTGGATCTTACCGTGAGTAAAAGTATCTGAAATCTAACATGGATTTAGTGATTTGATTGCTTGCTTAATGCCAAAATTTTTGTATTCCCAGCAAAGATCAAGCGAGTGTGTGAAACAGAGTTGGGAATTGTTTCACAGTGTTGTCAGCCTAGGCACGTGCGAAAACCTAATAACCAATATCTTGAAAATGTTGCTCTTAAGATCAATGTCAAGGTTTGTAGTCTTCTTGTTAGTTTCCTTAGTTATTATCTCTCAAGGATACAACAGGTTTCATTTTGCTTTTGTCTGTTGAACCAGGTTGGTGGAACGAATGCGGTTCTAGAGCAAGCTGTTCAAAAGAAAATACCGTTTCTGACTGACCGTCCAACAATTATTTTTGGTGCTGATGTTACACACCCTCAACCAGGGGAGGATTCTAGCCCCTCTATTGCAGCGGTATGTTCTGGCTCAGTTAAACGATTTTGTTGTGCATGGCTATGTTAACTCTCTCTCTCTCTCTCGTTGAATGTTTGTCAACAGGTGGTTGCTTCAATGGATTGGCCAGAGGCTACAAAATATAGAGGGCTAGTTTCTGCTCAGCATCACAGGGTGGAGATAATCCAGGATCTCTACAATTGTTATGAGGACCCAAAAAGGGGCATGGTGCATGGGGGGATGATAAGGTCAGTTGCAAGATTACTTGGTGGATATGGTTGCCTATTTCTATCTTCCTCAAACCATTCATTTGGACATTACAGGGAGCTGCTGCGTGCTTTCTGGAGCTCAACTCGACTTAAGCCTGAAAGAATCATTTTCTACAGGTGCTCTTGTGCTCCCTTTCCCCAAATCCAGCTTTATAGAGCAAAAATTTGACATTAGTTGTATTTGTAGAGATGGAGTAAGTGAAGGTCAATTTAACCAAGTTTTATTGGAAGAAATGGATGCCATCCGAAAGGTATATGAATTAATTTTTTTGAGGTTCCTTGGCTCTCCTCACAATCTTTTCTTCAGAATGCCCTCTTATTGGTGAAGTTGTTTTGTCCAGGCTTGTGCTTCACTACAGCAAGATTATTTGCCACGAGTAACCTTTGTGGTGGTGCAGAAGAGACACCATACACGTCTCTTCCCTGCTAATCATGGAGATAGAAATTTAACTGACAGGAGTGGCAATATTTTGCCAGGTTCTGGTTTCCCATGAATAACCCTTTCTCTAATTGGCATAGCACTTCTTGTTTCTGCAATCACTTCTTCCATTAACTCTCCTCCTTTTATTTATTCAATCAGGTACTGTTGTTGAAACCAAGATTTGCCACCCAACTGAGTTTGACTTCTATCTTTGCAGCCATGCTGGGATTCAGGTAATTAGTGTTTCACCTGTGCCCTAACTGCATCATTGTGTGCTCATTTACCATTTCTAGTGTTGGAGCAGATGGCTATAATTGTCATCTGGTTCTTTATTTAACTCAGGGAACAAGCCGTCCGACCCATTACCATGTGCTTTATGATGAGAACGGATTCACTGCAGATGCTTTGCAAACGTTGACAAACAATTTATGTTACACGTAAGAATCTCTTGCTGTCTAGGATTACCTCTAGTTTCTAAAGTGCTTGTGGTATTGTTGGTTATGGTCAAATTATGGTTTCATCACTAAGTATCCTCACATGCATTCCTGTCTCCTTTTTAAGGTATGCAAGGTGTACTAAATCAGTTTCCATTGGTTAGTTTGCTAACTTTACGCTGTTATTGCAAATCTCGTTTAATAATAATCTGTTTCCATTTTAATGCCTAAAATGATTCTGCAGTGCCACCTGCTTATTATGCTCATTTAGCTGCATTCCGAGCTCGCTATTACATGGAAGGTGAATACTCGGATGGTGGTTCTAGCAGCGGGGGTAGGGCTACAAGAGAACAGAGGGCAGAGCTCCGGCAGCTACCAGCCATCAAAGATAACGTCAAGGATGTTATGTTCTATTGCTGAAGAGTTTCTCCTTCATGGTTCCTTTGTTGCGTATGGTGTCATTACCTGTTAATCCTTTTTGGTCAAATTATCGTTGAGAGATTTCTGGGTTCACTTGGTACCCTTAGATTAGATGTTGCTGACTTGCAACGTAGTAGCCGAAAAGACTTCCATTTTGTTCAGAACGGCCTTAAATTGTTTTGACTGATGTGTTTTTCTCGATCAAGATATCAAAGCCTGTAGTACTCTTGCTAAGTTGAGTGGCTCTGCTGGTGCTATCCGAATGTTGAGCGTATAAGATGGAAGTTGGCTTCACAAACGCTGTCAAATTTCAATTATTAAATTTGCGCTTAAAACATCTCCAATTTCAGGGGTCATAATTAAAATCTTGCTTAAAACGTCACCAACTTCATAACAAAGCTTCATGGCAAGCTATTTGTTCCTAATTTAGATTGGGGGGTATTCGAGTTGAATTTGAACTGGATGCATTTAGCACTATTTGAGCTCGAGTTTGAACTTGAGTTTAAAGAGGTTTGGTCTTTTAAGTTAACGGTGGTTTAGGGCTTTGAGAGAGAGACATGGGTGTTTGGGTTGAGAGATAGCAATAAGGAGGAAGATAGACGAGTGGAGAGAGAAATGAAAAGGGATTTTTGGACTATTTAGGCAGGGTTTTGAATTGAATTTTTTTTGGGTGCCGTATTTACTAATCAATCCATGGGAATTATTATTTTTAATAATAACATTGTAGTAAATTTTTAACAAGTCTGTGTCTGTATATGTAATTTCATCCTAATATAACAATCAAATGTATTACTCAATTAAAGTCATTGAACATTCAAGTATAGCATTATAATACTCGAACTCGACTAATTTAAGTAGAGTATGGTTGAATTTGGCTCGAGTTCGATCAACTCCAAATTGAGTTGGACAATTGATTGAACTACTTATGACTTGCTTGCGAGTAGCTTAGTTTGATTGCAACCCTATTTTTGAGAGTCTGAAATTTAGTTGAATACCTTAATAACTATGCACACACCAGTTATGGCTAGATTATGAAACAGAAGAATGGAACCTCTCTCAGACCTCAATATAGGGCCACGGACCCACTACAAATTTTAGATAGGGAAAATTCATCAATTTGGTCCTTGAATTTTTCACTAAAACCAATTTCATCCTTAATAGTTCTTTTTAACCAATTTACTTCTTGAATTATGTTTTCCATTTCAATATAGTCCTTCTACGGCAGTGCCACCACATTTTAACTCTTTTCCACGACCAACCAAGGGCATTTTTGGCTAAGAAAAGGTTTGTTTCTGCATGCAAGTCAACTCTTCTATAAAAAAATGAGAAAAAATAAGAACATTAAACTAAGTAGTGGAGAAAAAATAAGAACATTAAACTAAGTAGTGGAGAAAAACTAATTTTTGACTAAAGTGGGGTGAAAATTAAAAATTTACAAATACAAATCACCAAATCACTCACATCAATCCGTCCTTCACTAGCATGCTTCGTCAACGCATATAGTTACCACTCTAAAAAGAAGAAGCATCGGCACCTGTACTCAAGTACAACCTACCAAGAAAATGTGGAAGGAAGGCCATTTTGCTTTTGGCTTGAGTAAGATTGGAATTTAGCAGAAAAAGTGGAGTTTTGGGAGAAATTAAGTGCAGAGGAAAATTAGAAAGCTTTAAAATTGCACTTCTGGAAGAAATTTGTCATCTTTGCTTGGATAGTAGATTAATTTGCATTTTATCGTAAACACATTTATTACCCATCTTTTAATCTTGTATGTATCATATAAAAAAAGTATTATAATATTTTTTTCAAAAAATTATCTCGAAAAATCTAGGATCCAAATATACTCAGATCTCAACTCCAAATCCACCATCGGCTTTTAACTTTACTGAGATTCTCTCCAAATTTCTCATTTGAAAAAAAAAAGCGGATAATAGGATGAAGAGCACATCAACACTGAGCCGACCATTGTATTACTACACCATCAAAACCAAGCTCGATATGGCTCTCTAAAGTAATTCCTATATCTTTCTTGCCTCACATCTTGTTTTAGACTTCAAGACAAATAGTTTTGGAACTAAGTCCTTTTTTTGTCCCTTTGTAAATATGCTATCATGGGAGAAAGAATTGGATTAAAACATTTGGCCTAAGTTGGATTATACACCAATTGCTCAAAAGGAAGAGTAATGTCAATTAATGCCCTCCAACTGCTTGTGTAAATGCCAGGATGTAACAATAAAAATGAATATGTGATTATGTGTGTGTGATATGTGTTTGCATAAGAAGAGAAACTGTTATCTATTGTGGATTTTACTGGTCGCAGAAACTAACATCAAGTGGGTTGTAAGGAAAATATATCTATTTTCCTTCAAAATCTATTTCCTTTATTTCTTATTGTTTTAAGTTTTAAACAGAACTTGGATGCATATATTGTTTCTGTGTTCTTAGATGTGAGAGAGTGGGAAAATTCCGGCGAGTCTACTAGCTGGAAAGGGAGAACAATCGGAAGAAGAAGAACAGCTGCAACGATGCCTTAATTTGGGGGGAGAAAAAAACTAGTTTCTATTTTTTATCCCAGTTTCTCTCTGCAACAAATAAAACTTGAAGGACTACATTCATAAAAAAAAAAAAAACTATTAAGGACAAAATTGATTTTAATAAAAAAAGTTTGGGACGAAAATGATGAATTTTTTTTCGAGATGATAACTGTTATATAATCTATTTTATCCTATATTAAAAGGAGAAGGAGGAGGAGGAGGAAGAGAGACCTAAAAATAATTCAAAGGAGATTGAATCACCATCGAACCAGACGAGTGCACCACGCACCTGTCTAAATTTTCTTAAGTAAAGCCGCTTAACGTGCCAATTGATGGGACGAAAATTTTGCCTTCTAGATTGTGGATGCAACCATTTTGTCAATTGCAATTCAATTGACAATGTAGGGACCCACTATCATCGCAGTACCGCGTCACATTGTATGACAAACTTGCTTTTGTTTTCCGCATTAATTTACGGAAAATATGGATGCAACCATTTTGTCACTTAAAGAAAAGGAATATGCACATGAAATCATAAGCCAAAGAATTGTGTGGACGGCCATGATGCGGTCACATTTAGGCCGCTATATTTAGAAGTTTTTGTAGAAAAATGTGCTGTAACGATTTGATGTACGTGAGATAAAAAAGAGATTGAAAAATATGTTCATCGAAAAAGTAAGAAATTTTTTAATCAAAACAAAGGAAGAAATGAAGTTAATTCATCTCAATTAACAGAAGTGAAAGGGAAAGTTAAATTCACATTCATCCATCTTAGATTTGCACATAGATAATACAAGTTATCAATCCCCATAATACAAGTCATTAATGCAATAGGATTAAATCTTGGCTCATCCCAAAGAGGAATGGCATCAAGAACATAACAGATAATCTGCTGCTAGTGTTGATTCTTTGTAGTTTGTGATGTCTAGACATAGTGACGCACTAACTAATCCTAAGACTGGACATTTGTTTAATCAACTTGTCTTATAGACAAATTAATCATCAAAGGGATTTGAAATTCCTCTTGAGAGATTTAAAATTCTTTTTTGAGCTTTAGGTCGAGGGTTCAAACTTCCTAAGATATGCTTTCCTTCCTCTTCACAATGACATGCAAATTACTAACCACAGGCATCTCATACTTGTAGAGAGAACAAGCATAAACTCAACACTCTCTTTAAAACAAACAGATGAGAATCTCTGTATTAATGAGGTGTAAATCCAAGAATCTGGTTCGTGTCTAATGTACAACAGGGCCCTTGTGAGGCCAGTCATTCTACATCTGCTGGTAAATGAGCGGCCGAGAACAGAACAAGGCCAAAGTAATAATACAGACATACCAGCCTGTCCAAAACTATAACAATGTATCCTGCCAATTGCTATAAATTAAATACCAGCTAGAAGCTATACAAAGAAATAGAATTCCAGTCCAAAAATTTCCCTATTGATGTCACAAAACTGAGAATTCTCCATATACTAACGCGTACAAGAAGAAAACCAGGATGGTGACTAATATCTGACTGTGAAGATCATCGCGGGATGAACTGTTATTATCAATCTGCCCAGCATTTACATATTCACTTTTCCCTGTACTTGGGGTTGCTGAGACATTTACTGGCGAGGAACCTGATTAGACATAGTTAGAAGTTTGTTAGGATAAATTACTGTTATAACCGTGATGGGAGATGGACTTTTCTTTACATGGTACAGAGAAACTTTATATGCTCAAGTTTTTAGCTCAACTGTCTACTCATGAATGAGCCCCCCAGCTGCATGACCGCCATCTAATATCAAAATTATTGACACATAATAATACTCTGTGTGAAAGCATAATAATAATCTTCTCAAGATCAAGAACCCCATAAGACAATATGTGATTATCGAGCTGCTCAAGTTATACTCGCGTAAAGCATTGAAGCAAGCTTAACATTCAGCTTCAGATCCCGAGTGGCTCAAGATTACATCCAATTTCCGCAAAAGGATACATGATATCAGGTCTTACCTAATGACCATAAATGCTCAATTACTTCCATGCCTAGGTCTAAAGTATGACCATATATTTAAGCTTTAGATATACAGAGACAAATCCATATCCGATTTATTCAGTGAGAAAAATAAACTAGTGTCTTCTTTCAGCTATTTACACTTCATAAAAAGAATAGACAAACCCCAAATTCTGCGAATCTTGAACTAAAAACTGAATTTCAAATGCATCTGTATCAGAGAAAACACTCACACTTTTAATCCAAGTTTCCCCTTTTAATCCAATCAGATAAATGATGAATAGAAGGCACTGTAAAAATCAAGTCAACGGCTGGAAAATGCTCTTGATATGGGAACTTACAGTCATAGTTAGCCCATCCAATCCTTTGGCCAGCCAAATCATAAACAACAATCTTGTCTTTCAGAACAAGGTCTGCATGAAAGGAAACAAATAATGAAGAAAAATAGGAAACAAATTCCAGTTTCATTCAGACATTTTCATGACAAAACAAGAGGACAAACCAGAAATACTGAACATGTATCTCTGGCATCACATTGAAGGCTCATACTAAATGATCAATCAGAGATGAATCCTTAACAAGGTTTCAGACATTGAAAAATCAAAGAAAAATTGTATTAGATAAAATTGTTGAAAGCCGGTTAGAAATGGCCCATCATGTGTATGACAAAAGACCGAAAGGCAAATAACAAGGATAAATCAGGAAAAATGTTCGACACAAGACAAGTGGCTAGCACACCTGGATGTGAACATTGCACCATAAGTTTGGATCTCCTCTGGAGTTAATCCAAAATATAGGGCCCATTTTGCTCATATAGTAATTTTTCATTTACCAATTTACAAGTCATATCTGCCCAATGGGGACTGAACCTGTCAAGGACTCACCTCCAAGAATTGTCAACCCTTGACCCTGAATTTTCTGAAAGCCGATGCACCAGACTGCTGCACCATTCTGCCAAAAATGAGCTGGCAAATCAATTTTATATGTACATGTGCAAGAACAAGTTTTCCAAGAACGGTCCTTTGTGAACATCAGGGAGATGGGAGCCTATCAAATTTGCACTAAATTCCTCATTCTCAACCAAAATATTGAAAATAATCAAATTTGAAACTTTAAGGGGCCAAATGAGGTACTCCAAAACAATTTCTGAAAACTTAGATCACAAATAAGTCAATTTTTATCAAGAGAAAAATATTTGGCAACTAACTTGGAACTGATGATCTGTAGGACCGCCATTTCACAAGCAATTTACATCAACAAGATCAATTTGAGTCAGAAAATGACAAAGTAAGGGTCTTTAGGGGTAAATTGTTAAATATGGGGAAGGACAGCATTCCAACTTCAAACCAGGTTAACTGAAAACTCTATCAATATTCACTTCAATATAAATTTCTACTCACAATGGAGTTCTGCTGTAAAAGGTAGTCCTGAGGATTTAACACCATTGACGCACCACCAGCGAAGTTTAAACTAACTTTGGGAAATATGTCAGAGACACTAAACAGAAAAAGAATACATTCGTCAGTTTTTAAGTATTATTATACTCCGTAATAGATAACAAAGGAATACTCAACAACATGGAAAAGTGGTTCACAAATCATTAATAATAACCTGGAGGTGGAGGTGACTAAATAACACTGACTTCCCCGAGAAACAAAAGCACGTACTGATTGTAGAACAATTTGATTAATCTGCAATGAAAACCATATTTTGAGTAAACTATTGATGCATGACACACTCACAGATGTGCTACCCTGTGCACGCCAATATTCATCTAGTGCAAAAACAACTAAGAAATGTCGCCCAACTCAAATGAGTCAAGCATCCGACAGGTTCCATAAAAACCTACAGCATCAACAAAAGGATCATAAGCCTCCTCTGCAAGGTATGCCAGAGTAGTTCCAGAATCAACAATAGTTCCTCGGGTGCTTGAAGTTGTAAATACTTGTGAATCAATAGGCACTGACTGCCCATTCACAGCAATGCTCTGAAGATTCAGATTGTAATGTGGCCTGAAAGAAAGAGAGAGTGTGAACCTGACTCCAATTCCAGTGTTCCAAAAAATCCAAAAAAACCACAATATAAAGATAAGAATTTTAGTATAGATTGAGAAAAATGGGGAGTGGGCAGTGAGAAAAATGAAGTACTAAACTAGCCTCATCTAGAATTCCATTTTCTTTTTTTTTATAACTCTAAGCTTGCAAACAGATTCAATACAAAAAACACAAGAGAAGAGAAGCAGGTGGCTGTCAATGGTTATCCAGCACAAATGCTTAAACTTAAGTTTGAATTTCTGTTAATTTATCTACATGGTTATCTACAAATGTATTTCATTAGTAGCCAGGGTTTTCTATTCTTACCACTATGTTTGGAAAAGATAATCCTGAATTTATTCGATTAGACACAGTAATTGTGTCTGACTTTTTATCGGTCAAAAGAATTACCCATGAAAAGTTATTGGCTCCATATTTCAAAATAGACACCTATCTTAAGTTTAAAAAATTTGAACGCATAATCAGAGCTCAACTGATCACTAAAAAAAGGTCCCTTTTACAAATAACAAATGGCTAAATTACTTTCCATGAACCATTACTACATGTCCAAATTGTCCAAAGAAATACCTCTTGATATTCAGTAATCTCACTTTTTCTACCCCAGGGATAGAAGGTGTTAGAAATTTGGGGAGTTTAGGTCACTGGGATTTGGTAAACCAATGCTCTCTAAGAGTAACAAACCCACAGGCCAAATTTCTGACATCTCAATTTCTAACCTTGACTTCCTTTCTCAATTAGAACTTAAATTCACACGCCAAAGCGGCTACTGCATTCCATTTTATCTGCCAAATTACATTTAAAATCCTTTATGAGAAGGATTCACACTGGCAGGCCATAAAGTATAGATATGGTTCTGGGTCTGCAACTCTGGACTAACAATTAACCACACAGCATAGGACACCATGCAATTTAATCCAATGGCTGCTCAACCAACAAAGCTGTAATTCCTATTTCTGCTAACTGTTGACATAAGCGCAAGCCAGACAATATTGGCTTCTATGAGGTCCATTGGACATCAATATCAACGAGAAGCTGTAGACATGAACAAGAAAGGATGCTGAACCTAATAAAAAAGCAAGACCTGAATGTTCCAATGCAGGATAGAAAATACATACTGTGACTGGACAAGGGGAGTGTAAACAATATTCGGGTGGATGACCTGACCAAGAACCAGGATACCTCCACCACCGTTACCTCCTTTCAAGCAATGAGAGAATGCGTTTGGTATCGCTCCTTGTGAAGCAAGTTGTGCAATCACAGACATACCTTGCTGCCCAAACCCAAAAATTCCATCAACTGCTCTATCAGACTTTGTCAAGTCACCAGTCTGTGATGTGCTACAACTGTCCACCAAATGTCAAGTGTACAACAGAGATGGTCAAGACAAATCTGCAAAACTCAAAACAATCTATAATTCAAATAATTCAGCTTTAGCTTACCCAAAGGCAACTTTAGCTGAAGAATTTGACGTCACAGAGTTACCAGCAATGGTATCAAAATGCATCAAGTCTGACACATAATACCCTGATGTCCCACTACCGTCTCCATACTGGAAAGTGTAACTGCATTGATTACCATTAGAACACTCCGAGTCAGAAGACTGAATTCCAAGCGCACATTTCTGGTCAGAACATGAAATCGGTGAAGCTGTCGGTGAACCTGACGGATCAAAGAACTCAAGCTGGATCTGTTAATAGAAACAAACTTTCACTGTCCAGAAGAATACTTCATGACAAAATCCAAAACAGGCAGTAAAAATTGAACACTTTTAAGGCAGAATTTGTGTAATTACCTGGAGTCCACTAGATGTAGGGCAACCATTGCAGGATGCGCAACTAACCCACAAAACATCACTTCCAGTATCAATCTGTACATAGAATTCTTTCGGTGGTGAACCTAGTAGAACTCTTGTAAAGTACAGCCTAAAAACCAAAAAATAATCATAAATACCATTAAGTTTTATTAATCTAACAACAAAATACTCCGTCTATCAATCACAAAGAGAAAAGCCAAAATCCCCACTAATTCTCACAGTTCAAAGAACTAAACATGCAAGATAGAGACAAACACCGCCAAAGCTCATTAAGTCTTCAATAGAAATGTCAAGCAAACAACTGTTGACCGAAGAAAAGGTAAAAAATTAATAAAAGTAACAAAAGTAAAGAACATATATTCACCAAATAATAAAGCGTAATTTGCTTAAATCTATAAAACAATTAAGCCAAGAAACCATCAAGAACATTACTTTAAGACACAAAGATACCTTAAATCTACACTGAAATATAAAACAACTAACAGAAACTGGAAAAAAAAAAGAGAGAGAGAAAGAGCGGCCATAATTCACATAATTATCAATAATTATAGAATTAATAAAGAACTATACCCAACAACAAAAGGGTCATAGGTGCCTTCAACAGGGAAATCAACAACTCCACCAAGAGAAGATTGCTGCAAGAACCGGCCGTGTCTGGACCGATCACGTGCCCGGAGTTCACCAAGTGGGACACCATGACTCGTCGGAAAGGCCCTCTCCAGCTGGAAGGTCAACCCCATTTCTCCACACAACACGATAGCCGCCGGAAAGACCACCCAGGCCAAAACCACCACCAACCCATATCTTCCGGCTGCCGCCACTACCATTTTTCCCCTATATTGGTTTCCCACTTCTTCCTATCAACTTTTTCTCTATTACAGTTAATAAAAATCAAGTCTTGGAAATTCAAATCTTGAAAAGTTCGATCCTGAGCCAACGGTTAAATAGGTGAATCGGGTCAATTGGGAGTTGGATATATGCGGGTATTTAGGTGTGTGGGTAGGTGTGATGTTTTGAAAAAGGAAGAATAAAATGAGGAAGCAAAGATTGAGGGAAGCTGCTGTTTATGAAGGTTATCTTCCTGTTCAGTCTTTTCTGGGAAAGAGAGGAGAGAAGAAAGTCCGGGAGCCAACAACCAGATAACAGAAGAAGATTCAAATCATTTTGATTACGTTGCATTTATATGAGATAAATACTTTTTATTTTTCTTTTTATATATTGTATATATGAAAAAGTTTTACCTTAGCAAGGAAGTAATTATATATTTCCTCAAAAAAAAGAAGAAAAGAACTATCACTGCCAACCCAAAAAAAAAAAGGAAAAAAAAAGTATATGTTTCCTCAAAAAGGAAAAGTGAAAAGAAAGAGAAAATACGCTACTAATGAGAATTTTTAGCAATTTGATTGCTGTCAAATATCATTATCAAAGATCTTTAATTTCTATGTGTTGGCTCTTAGAACAGTTGATATCATATGTTGACAACTGGCTACAGAAGCTTCTAAGTTTTGACGTGTATCTGGATGGATGAGTCAACAGTAGAATAATAAGGCAAGAAGAAGGCATAGTCAATCTTCATTCCATCTTTATCAAAACCAAAACACAAAACCAAACAAAAAAAAGAAAAAGAAAGAGGGACTCAGATACATGGGAATCTCTTGTTTTACTTTGGGGCAAACACCATTATTTTTTTTTTTGTTAAAAAAAAAATAAAAACTTTAATAAACAACTTGGGTTTCTCATGAAATATTAACCATTAACACAAAGGGAAAAAAAATGGGAAAAATCAAAAGTTTCTTTGGACAAAGTTACTAGCAGACTGAATGTCGGTCGAACTTTTCGATTACGATCATGTCAAGAAAATAATTCAGCATTGTTTAGAAAAGCAATTGTGATGGAAGAATGGTCAAAGCCATGTTGTGATTATCGTGTGTAATGACTACAAGGGATTAATATCATCGTGTTTTTTAGGCTTATACACTACTAACGCATGCAAAAGTGTCAACGCAGGGCAAAAAAGAAAATTGTTATGAATAGTAAGTAGTACAGCCCTCACTGTATCTAGAAAACTTTCTTGAAGGCCGGCAATTAGATGGTTAAGTACTCGTAATTATCATGTACTTGGTGAAAAGCCAAGTACAAAACTATTGCCTCAAAATGATTAAGACAATCAAAGAGGCAAGGGGCCCGACTAATGAGAAAGATTTAAAGCTTTCTTTTCAGAAAAAAAAAGTACTTACTGTTCAATTTACGGCTATATATTGAACTCGAACTTGTGTGGTATTGTCTATTACTAAATTAACGTTGCTCCCTCTCTCTCTCTTTCGCATGCTGTTTGAATTAATCATTTGGATTAATTTTTAATTTCGTCGAAAATCCTTGTGGCAAAAGTGCATTCTAGCTTTTCTTTCCTTTATCATTTTCTCTCTACATTGACTGCAATAATTTTCACTTCACTTTTAAGTTGGTGGGCTTTCCCTAAAATTGGTAGAAAGTGAGTTTATTAGCATTCAAATAACTGTTGTGTGCTGCATCTTTTTGAGATGCTAAAGGAGGCACGAAACTTCTTGATGGATGGGATCCTACTTTTTAGAGTTTGAATCACAATTATTCTTGATGTTGGGAGTCTAACTTTGCACTTTAACAAAAAACCAAGTGCTCATTTATATTTAATAAGTTTTACTTGCATAGTTGCATGGTCGGTCTTTTTCGAAAGAAGAATAAACAATGGCCACTTACATTTGATTTTTTGCTTTTGCTTTCTTTTGCTTTTGTAATTGTGAGATCAACTTTTAATGCTCAATCTCATTCTTGTCCAAATACTTGTTTCATCAAAGACAAAAAAAAAAAAAAAAAAAAAAATGCCGTCTACGATATGTTCTATGCCGCCTGTTTTCTTATTGATTGTTTTTGTACCATTAAAACCTGTGCTTTACATGGTCGCATATGTCGTACTCTTTTTAAAGCAAAAAATTATTAAAAGGTGATTGCTTTACTTTAATAAAGGCCACCTTGTAGTGGAGGTTTCTTAATTAATTAATTTGGTGTGAATACAACAATTTTAAGAGAGACATTTGGAAAGAAAAGGCAGAAGAAATAATACCACTTTTAACATTGGTTTTGGATCTTGCATCCCAACAACACACAAACTTTCATTCAGATTTAGATAAGCTATTAGCCATCTTTTCTCTGCCTCGATCACAAGGGTCAAAGAAGTTTGGATAGAGTATTATTTGAAATATTATTTGGAATAATTGCTGTAGCACTTTTTGTTACATGATGTATGTGAGATAAAAAGATAATTGAGAATATAAAAAGATGGGTCGGGAAATGTGTTTATGATGCAAGCGAAATATTATTTGAGATATTTGTGCTATCCAAACACTTTGAACATTGAAATCTCGACCTCAAATATATCCACATATTTTTTTTTCTTTTTGAGATTTAAATTGTATATAAGTTTCATATTTATGTATTTGTATCATGTTTGATCGATGTACTTACTGTTATTAGTACAGATATTGACATGAAATTATCATTTTTTTTTATATAAAAAGATTAGTTTTCAAGTATGTTTGTGAGAAGTGCAGGCCATGGTGAAACGGAACCTTTCATACTTACAATTACAAAGTCATACAATTTCGAAGCCTTGAAATGAAATATTCCTACCTCTGTTTCCTTTATTTTTCCCGGGCTAGGGCTAGTGACGCAAGGAGGAGTGATGCAGTTTAGAATTCAATTAGCACCCTAAAATACTTGCATTATTTGATCATCTTCTTTGCTCTCCTTAATACTTTCTGTTTATTTATTTCTAGTCTCCCTTGCCAAGTAAAACCGCAAGACAAGTGTCCCAGTCCAATTTGAAACATTCAGCTGATACAGTAGTAACTTCCCGAATTGGGACTTCCACAAAATTTTTATGATTCTGAGTCATACCCTTGGTCGGTTCACTTTTGCTTGAATTCAACTAATTCTGCAGTTTGGTCTTTGTTTATTTATTAGGAAAAAGGGATTGAACTTTCCCTGGTTGGCATTGGTAATATTTGGTCAACTGGGCTAATCTGTTGTGTTGCTAAAACGCGTTATACCTAAATGCGTAACAGCATATCGTTGTTGATAGAGAGTATATTTGTTTATCAGGAAATCTTATATACACTGACGGTGTATACACTATCATGGTTGAATATATGACATATATACAAAATTTGAGTTTCAATTTTAAATTCGAATTATACTATCACGGTTAGATATACGATACATGTGCAAAATTTGAGTTTCAAACTCAAATTCGGATTATGTGTTTTGTATCTAATGGTGAAAGTGTATACACTGTCAGTATATATTTATTGTGATTTTTTTTTTGTGTGTGTGTGAATGTAATTTAAAATTAATGACAGGCACATCAAATATTTGTTCTTTCTTTTTGGTTATAGAAGACAAGACATCATCAAGTTTAAGCCCTGTGGTCTGTTTGGCTTTGGAACTTTATACGTATGACGCAGTCAAGCATTAACCACACAGGTGTCCCTTTTCTTGCGAAACTATCAAGGAGGATCCAGAAACCATTGGCTGATTAATGAAATCATCTAATTGAAAGCCTATATCAAAGGAGGATTGAGTGTCTGATGAGTTTTGGTTTGGTAGGTGTGACTCATACTACGATTAAGGAGGGCAACGGGGCCGGGTTGGGGCGGGAGACCCGTTGCCTACAAATTCCCCCCGGCCCCGCCCCACTTCCCCTGTGATTGTACTCGTGGAACTAATAAAAATTTATTATATAATTTTATTATAGTTAAATTTTAGCAAATAATCAAGTACTAAAATATCAACACATCATCAAATTATTATTCATTGTAATTTCACAATTGAAACTTATAAAAACAAACAAACAGAAGTTATTTGAATACAATCCAACATGATGAAATAAATACAACTAAAGTAGTCGAGTTTTCACTTTTGGCACAAATACAATCACTAATTCATTATTGTGCTTGTGCTTTTTTTTTTGAGAAAAAAATGTTATTGTATTAAGTATAATTAGAGATTTAGTATAAATGTATTAGTAAATTTAGTATAACCAATTAATAATTTGTATTAGTATATATATATAATTATTAATATAATTGATAATATCAATTACATTACATATACTAATATACATTATATAATATATATAACTAATAATATCATTATCATAAGTTTGTAACTAATTAAATTATATATTATATTTATTTTTTTTAAAGCGGGTGGCGTTTCTAAGCGGCGGGGAAAAAATTTCCCTTGCCCCCTCCCCATTAGCCCTCCATGGGGCGGGTGGCCGTGCCATTGCCATCCTTAACTACGATAAAGGACCTATATCTATCATTATGAAGATCAATAAAGATGCATTCATTTTTTTTTTTCTTGATGGTCGGTTTGCTGGATTATTTGGTAGTTGACCGTTTGTGTATTATAAGAATAGACAAAATTTTGTGTATTAATAAATAAACAATATCTCGATGATCGATTGCTGTATTAATAAACAACATTTGTGTACTGCAAAAAAATAGATATGTGGAAAATTCAGAAAAAAAAAATGCAAATGCAGCCTCATTTATATTCTTATAATTGGCTTAACACTCGTGTACAAAAGAATAACAATCAACTCCTGAGATTACTAGTCTTATATTGCTGAGACAACATAATGCAGAGCAAAATAGTCTACATGCTTCCATGATCATTGTACTCAGAGAAGTATGAGAAAAAAAAGCCCTTTTTTTCCTTCACGAAATTATAAATTTGCTCCGAGTCTGAGCATAATGGTGTTTACAAACATCGCATGCATGCCAACAATTAGTTACAAATTCCATATGTATGGGAGCTGTTGGCAAAGCAACTGATTTGAATGGTTCTTCTTTCACTTAACGGTTCATTGGTGCATCAATTTGTAAGTATATGTGTACTGAAAATGGGCCTGGCGTATGCCATTACCAAACTTGTTTGTTAAAGAGCAGTAGTGCTAATGATCAACTCAAATCCACCGGGCTATACTCAGCCAGCCCAGTGGGTAACTACACCAGAGAGACCGACGAGAGGGCCATTAAGGAGCTCAATGGCCTCCAATAAGAAATAAACCCTTTTAGAGTCCATCCAGTGATAGGGTAGAAAGCTCAAGCCTCCAAGCAGATCTAGCCTTCCTCTTCTTTCACTTAAAACAAGAGGAAAGAAATTTGGTAGTCGGGCCTTTCAGATGAGATTTTGGGCAGGGTTGTCAAATTCAAACTGTGCATGGTAATGGTAAAGTTTTTTTAATGCGAAAGTAAGTGTGTGTGTGTGTGTATATATATATATATATTCAAGTAAGAACGTTTTAACAGATTATAAACTGATCAATTCTTAAGGTTCTTTTCAGCTTATGGTTCGTTAGTGTAACAAATTTTTGATCGAGTAGCTAATAAATGTTCCAAAACGTTGTATGGTATGTTTGTCTTTCTCAAAAGAACATTGCTGTTGCACTAAATTTCTAGCTATTATATTGTCTTTCACAAGGAACAAGTAATTCCCAGGGCCTTTTTTTTAAAAATTTTTCTGTAAGGTGAACTAAGAAGGAGAAAATTCGTAATTATGAAGCAAATTCGTCTATTATATTTGTCATTTGAAATAATGCCATGATTTAACCCAAAAAAAAAAATTATGGGTGACTAGTATGCAATGAATGCTATATTTTTCACGTAGTATACAACTACCATCGAGGTTTGTAGTGGCATGCATCGAGTTGTACATGACTAGACTACGTGAGATGGTAACGAGAACAATTCATGAGTTCTTTATTTATTTATTTATTTTGGTATAAACCACAGGTGCTCGCATCCGTTTTACGGTCTGCGATTAATCCTGTTCGAACCGGGTCGAACCCCATAGGAGGGTAGCTCTCCCAACGTCATTTTTTCCATTCCCATGGAAGTTCTTTATTAGCTTGCTTTAAACAATTAACTAATATATAAGCATCTAAAGAATAAATTTATCAGGTATGGATACGGAATCAATCCATCTGAAACGATCTATTGAGTAGAAGCATGTTCTGAATTGGAAGGAGATTGAGCATTGAAAGTTAAATGTCATCACTTAAGGGTTAGGTGTCCAATGACGACGCTCGTTAATATACCCATATTACATATAACTTACTATTGAAAAAACGTACAAGTAATTATTACCTTTTTCCTTATATTTATACATTTTTTCTTTTTTCAATCAGCAAATTAGCAATAATTGCAAGATAAAGTGGCAGTAGAAGTCACTAATTCAATCTTCAGAAAGGTGAAAGATAAACGAAGAACGCCTTTGGAGAAGAAGGAATTCTGGTATTATTCAGTAATGATCAAGAATGATCAAGAGTGCAGACTGATCAAGGACTGATAGCAACAGCGAACTCGCATCTTTTTTGAACTTATTTTACACGGGGAGGACAGATAACAGGCTTTGCCACTCGCTGAAGCCTAACTAGCACAGTAACTCTCTTGTCACTGACTTTTTTTTTTTGACTAATTAACTTGTAACAATCAATCAAGAAAATGAAGATCACTGACATAATGTAACATTGCATGAGTTAGTTCATCTATCTTACTTATTTCATAAGGACTAGCTGATGCATTTAAGTATTTTACATGATTTTTTTTGAGCAATTGCCAATATACACCACACACACGGATATATATATATGTATGTATTGCGATTGATCTTTTTGACTTATAGATGATGATCAGGCAATGAAATAATGATACTATGCATTACCATTACTGTGCTTGATTTTAGGAAGACTAAACTTGACTCAACTTTTTTGCAGGGTCTCACTACAATGATAGTTTATATACAATAAGAATAGAAAGGAAAAAAAAAATCAATTACTTAAACCTGAAATCAATATAACCAATGAAAAAATTTCAAATCGAACCGATGACCGATTTTTTTCATTATATACGCGTTTAGAACATTTATATATACTCTGGGAATTTGTAGATTACTTTGCCTGATAATTTAGATTAAACTTCTTGCAAAACTAACATTAATGTTCTAAAGCTCCATATGATCATACACTACACGAAAATTGATCATTAGTATGAAATAACACAAAGCATGCAATATTGCTATTGGTATGAAATAACTCCTTTTTACGGAGTATGTATAATGCAATGAAATGATACAAGGAAGGAATGGCCACTGGCCATTTGGTCCAGTGGTCATCACCTTCCCTGCCTCCCACAAATTTGCCACAATTTGTGGTGGTCTTAATTGACCTTCATCGATGGAGTCTGTACTCACATCGAACCCCCTTCCCTTCCCCTTAGACTAGACTAAATTAGATTATAGGACATCTATCGTTGCGACAAAAAAAAAAAAAAAGATACAAGGAAGGAATGGATACAATGGGGTTTCTGTAATTTGCATGTGCTTTTGGTCTCTTGCCTTCAAGGGCTACCACTTATCACCCAGACCTGTGACGGAGGCAGAGAGACCGTCAGCGACGGAGCTTGGATTTGTTGCTGTGGGGTGGAGAAAATTATCATTTTCCGTGTAATTCAAAGCTATGACTTTTATATTATTTTGTCTAATGGATAACTATCTAATCTTGATATGTGATTGCATCTCAAAGTAATGAATATTAAATCAAATTTCTGTCACAACAAGTTTTTTGTATCGATATATTATTTTCAAAAACTAATTTAATTTAGCTGCATGAAACACAAGAACAAAGCTGCTTATTCATTATTAGTTCTAGACCTGCACAAGTTATTTGTTGATGTAGATAGCTACTATGTCCCTGTCCTCACATTCTTACAATCTATAGGGAAACAATTACAAACTTTGAAAAGCAATCATCTTTCAAAAAACAAATTGAAAATACACAAAAAAAATGCAAATTTTGATTATTTTCTAATTTCAGACTTTCAAAAACAGTCATATCCCAAAATGTAAATTAAAAATTTAGAGATAATATTGCTCAGTAGATGTACATGTTGGTTTTGTGTTTTTGGAAGAGAACTCTAGCAAATATACAAATTTTTTAGTTTCAACTTCGTATACACAGCATAATTAATCTTATAGACATTAACAACATATAGAATATCATGGCTAGATACACAATACATATACAAAAGTATATTTCAAATTTAAATTCAAATTAGTTGTCATCATCCAATAATGATACTGTATACGCTGTTAGTATATAAAAGATTAATCCTATGTATTTGAAACTAAGTACTTAAATTTGAAATTTTGTAAATAAAAGGTGAAGATTTAAATGAAATAATTAACTAATAGGTGGATGGATGCAGTTTAGCTTTAAACAAATTTTTTTCTTGATGTAATGTACAAAGCTTAACATGTCAATATGGGACCAACTCTACTTTGCATGTTTGAATTTATATCATTTTTTAACTTTACACCCTAAAATTTAATTTTGGACACCTTGTTCCTTAAACTCTCAATTTTGGACACTTTGCACCCTACATTCTTAAATTTGTCCCATTTAAATCCAATCAATAACAATTTTAACAAAATTAACAGCATAGAGGACCCAACAAATCAATGTCAATTTATAGAAAGTGGTCAAAATTGCCAAGCTATTGCAGTAAAAATAAAACAATATATTTCATTAATTTGGACCATCTTTTATCTCATTAATTTTACCAATAATATTAGTGATTATGATCATATAAATCAATAAAAATGTATTTAAAATGGTTAAAAAGCCAAGGAATCGTGCTTGGGTCATGACATTATCATTAATTTTCACCTTCCTTTATTTTGTTAATTTTGGGAATGTAATTATTGATTGTACTTAAATATGAAAAATTTGAGAGTAGAAGGTGGAAAATGTCTAAAATTGAAATTTAGGGTGCAAAGTAAGAGAGTAATACAAGTTTAGGGGTGCAAAGTGGAGTTAGACTTGTCAATATATAATGCTAATGCAATTAATGACATTAACTTTATGGATTAATTGGTGAAATGGCTAGGTCAAAAATATCAAAGAAAATTAAAAGTTTATATTTCCATAGAGAAAAGCCAGGTCAAAAAAAATATCAAAGAAAACTTGCAGTTAATACTTAATAACACTTTTAATGACATTAACCTTATGGAAGGGGGCAAATGAAATTTTATCAGGATCCCCCGTGGGTTGGAGGAGAGGGGGAGGGGGTGGAGGGAGTGAAAGACTTTCAAAGAAAATTCTTAAAATTTCTTAGGGACTAAAGAAAAATTCTCAAAACTTGGTTTAGGGGGCATAACCTAATAAGCTATTCCTATTATCTTTGACTCATATGTAGTACATATTCATTCGTAACGGAAACACAATCCGCCATCCGATCATGCCAACTTTTAAGCAGCTTGAATACTAAAACACATTAACTTCAAAGATAACAGCAACCGAAGTTAGCCAATCGGCGGCTCCTAAATACCTCACGCGTTACATTCAAGAAGTAAGGTCTTACAGTTTCCAAAACATGAAATTTCATACAGCCCAAGTATATATACACATACAAGCCAAATACTATCATCAGGGTCTACACATCTCCAGCTTCAAACCCAAAACAAAACTATATCGTTTAATTCAAATACATTACAAGTCACAAAACGAAGTAGATACATTCTTAAGAAGATATAAGCAGCTCAGATTTCTCAAACCTCAAGACCTGTCAAGAAAAACAAATAAACGTGGGGTAAGCTAAAGCTCAGTGGTGCCCCAAAATCATGCAATCACTCGAAACAATTAACACGTATTGATTCGACTGAAGTAAACAAATAGGGAGGCGATAATTCCCAAGTGTACCTTAGACTGGTCAAGGGATTCACCCAACGACGTTACGTCCTGAACTTACATTATTATTATAGACTCGTCGAGGGATTCACCCAACGACTTTTCGTCTAGCACTTGATTTACCATTATTGACTCGTCGAGGGATTCACCCAACGACTTTTCGTCTAGCACTTGATTTATCATTATTGACTCTTGATTTATCATTATTGACTCGTCGAGGGATTCACCCAACGACTTTTCGTCTAGCACTTGATTCATTATTATTGACTCGTCGAGGGATTCACCCAACGACTTTTCGTCTCGCACTTGATTCATTATTATTGACTCGTCGAGGGATTCACCCAACGACTTTTCGTCTCGCACTTGATTCATTATTATTGACTCGTCGAGGGATTCACCCAACGACTTTTCGTCTAGCACTTGATTCATTATTATTGACTCGTCGAGGGATTCACCCAACGACTTTTCGTCTAGCACTTGATTCATTATTATTGACTCGTCGAGGGATTCACCCAACGACTTTTCGTCTCGCACTTGATTCATTATTATTGACTCGTCGAGGGATTCACCCAACGACTTTTCGTCTCGCACTTGATTCATTATTATTGACTCGTCGAGGGATTCACCCAACGACTTTTCGTCTAGCACTTGGATTCACATACAAACAAAAAAAATGCTTTACACAAGTCACCACTCGAACGACTAGTGTGGTAAAGTACACACCGCTCACTTCGATGGATCAAAACCAATTTTTGCGATTATCACACTTAAATTCAAGGAAGCACTTAATCATGTAAGAATAGAACAAACAGGGACACTCACCAAGAGTGGAGTTCAGATATCAAGTTGGGAATCGAATTCCGCGTCCTCGCAATATCCTCAGTTAAGAGCTCAGCTCACACGATGGTTTGCTGCAACATTTTCCTCTCGGCTGGCTATGGAAGTAAAGTATGGCTGGCTGAGTTTGGTTTGCGTAGGCTGTGAAGTTGGTGGGTGTGGTTGAGCTCAGCTGGTGGAGGTCTTGGAAGTGCAGAGTGGTGTCCGATTCTCTCCCCTCAGCTCACGGACAAAACAGAAACGAAGAGCTCGCAGTTACCTTTCCTTCCTCTCGGCTGTAAGTGCAGCTCTCTCTCCTTCCCCTCGGTCGATGATTACACGGTGGGTAAATGGGGTTGTGGTTTTGGGGAATGATGGTGTAGAGAGTAAATGGAAATGGTGTGCGGTATTGAGGAGGTTGGAGTCGCGGTTTTCTTCTGAAGAATGGTGAAGTGGAGAATGTTTTCATTCGTCCAAATGGAATGCTGGTGCTATAAGGTTGTCCGAGAATTGGTTTTGTAATTGCATGGTGATTTTGGAATAGTTCAAGGGTAGTTTAGTCCTTTCACATTTTCACCAGTTATCTCCTTGGGTCCTTAGTTCTAATTAAATTCCAAAAATTATCCCCAAGTGTGATTTGAATGCCTAATTATACACTAGTCCTACAAGACCTTAATTATCGTAAGCCTTATGTCCTAAGTATATCTAGGATACTTATATCGTTTTTGCCCAAAATTTATCGGTTGCAATTTAGTATTAATGTTCCTATTAAATCATACACTCTTACATTATTAATTAACTTATTAAAATCAAGTTTGACCTTGTTATATAAATCTAACATTTAACATTCTTGTTATTCGTTTATCCATTTATATCAATGTTCATTGGCTTAATCATTATTAGCACTCGAGGTTAACAACTAATTGGAATTCAAATTATTTGTTTTTAGGATAGTAAGGTTATCGACTCAAGTGTCATTAATTTGTTTGAGTCAAGGAAATTAAGTATTCTAGCAATTCATGTTAAGATGAATAATTTTATCTAACTCTAGGATATTAGTTTAGTCAAGCAAAACCAAGAACTTCGTAACTTAGGAAATCATATTATTCTTCACATGATCTATTTTTACATTCTTAATTGAAATATGGAAGCAAAAGTAATGCTAGAATTTATTAAGAAGTAAAGGAATTTACTTTTAAAGAGTAAACTTAATATAACTCAAGAGTTATTACTTTAGTGTAACGAAACCGAATAATTCAATATTAGGCACAATTATATTATGTAGTTCATAGAAATTATCTTTACACTTTTATTTCAAAACAATTAATTACAATACTAGAATTCAAAGAAATTAATTATTAGATCAACGAAATAGTTTACCATATAAACATGAAGTTAATGTAACAAACTAAGAAGTTTAGTAGTTTGGCACAATTCTTTTATTTTGCACCTAACGTTTAATTCTACGTACTTATTTAAAAACAATTATGATGTGATTAGAGATCAAATCCAGAAAAGTAGAACCGAAAGTATCAAGTTTAGCTTTTGAAAGATAAAAGTGAAGAGCCAATAGTGAGATCTTGAAGATTAGTGCCAATTCTGTACTTAAGATGAATAATTTTACTAGTCATTCAATGGTAAATGGAATATATGCCATCTCTTACCCAAAATAATGGTTTAGACATAGAATTGAGTGAAATAGTAGTTTAGACAGGAACTATGCAGTTGTGAACAGCTTTAAACCTTGAGGAGAGTCTTTAAAACTGAGGTGAGATAAGTTGACGAATTTTACTAGTCTTTAAAACCTGTGACGACCCCACTTCCCCCTAAGGCGAACCAGAGGGTTGGCGGGCCGTCTGCCCAGCTCTCGCCAGGACTCACGCACGCACACTAACCCGGATCCTTCCGAAGAATAACCTAATCTGTTACAAAACAACTTTTCCCAGATAGGATCATCCTTAAATCTACATTAACTTCAGAGATAGCAGTAAAGAAGATAGCCAGTCGACGGCTCTTATACATCTCACGCGTTACCTCTAAGGTATAAGGTCGTACCAATCCGGATATATACTGTCACACACCACGATTACAACCATACAAGCCAAACATAATAATTAGGGTTTAAACATTTTCCAGCTTCAAGTGGCAATCCAAAATAACCAATACGTTTTTCAATTCACAATACAATACAACGGTAAACTGCAGTCTTAAGATTCAAGTACAAATTAAAAGAAATCAGCACTGCTCAGATTTCTCAAACTTCAAGACCTGTCAAGGAAAACAATTAAACGTGGGGTGAGCTAAAGCTCAGTGGTGCCCCAAAAACATGCAATCAATTAAAACAATTAGCACGTATTGATTCGACTGAAGTAAACAAATAGGAAGGCGATAATATTCGGATATACCTTAGACTGGTCGAGGGATTCACCCAACGACATTACGTCCAACACTTATATTTATAGACTGGTCGAGGGATTCACCCAACGACTTTACGTCCACCGCTTGATTATTATAGACTGATCGAGGGATTCACCCAACGACTTTACGTCCAGCACTTGATTGTTATAGACTGATCGAGGGATTCACCCAACGACATTACGTCCAGCACTTGATTGTTATAGACTGATCGAGGGATTCACCCAACGACATTACGTCCAGCACTTGATTATTATAGACTGATCGAGGGATTCACCCAACGACTTTACGTCCAACACTTATAGCAAGCGCAAGCAAAATATTCACGAAAAACACTTCACACAAGTCACCACTCGAACGGCTAGTGTGATAAAGTACACACTGCTCACTTCGATGGATCAAAAACTAGTTTTGCAAATTATCACATATCGAGTCAAGAAAGCACTTTAACCAAGTAAGCATAGAACAGGCAGGGACACTCACCAAGAGTGAAGTTCAGATGTCAAATTGGGATTCGAGTTCCACTTCCTCACGATACCCTAAAATAACAAATATTGAAACTATAAGTTTTTACTCCGTTTTTAAGCTTATAGACATTGAGGTATAATTACATACTACTAATTCACTTTCCCTTAGGAAATCAAGAGTCCCTTGGGTTAATACGTGACAAAGTAGAAGGATTGTTTCCTATAGTTTTCATTAAGATACTTTTCCTGAAAAAAATAACTTGTATTACTTTCTTGAAATAAATCGACAAATCTCTTAATATCCACGTTAGGAAGTTACTTTGAACATTTCTTTAAAGCTATGGTTTTTGCAAAATTATTACTAAACTATTTTACCTAAAAATAAGGTTTCTTGCCGAGTAAGTTTCTCAAGCTTTTCACTAAAATTAGTAAAACTCGTATTTTGGAACTTTTCCTATAGTTAACTATCCAAGTGCAAAGCTTAAGGAAAGAAAAGGAGTTAAAATAAGACTTAAAGTTTTCAAAAGCTATAGAACTTATTTACTATAGCTATCAAGGCTAGTTTGAGCTAAAGGAAATTATCGAGTTGGAAAATTTTTAGGCAAAGCACTAGATATGGAGTTTTATAATATAATACTAGCTGGAAAAATATTTTTGATTAATTTGACCACAGTTACTCGAGTTCGCTAAGTCGATACAACTTCCACAGCTCCGATTCCGTTTCGAAATCATAATATGAATCAAAATGTGGTAAAAATCACATAACAAATTACTAGGACTTCGTCAATCATTAGCCTTAAATTTCAACAAGTGCATTTCCGAATAAACTAAAATGATCAACCAAGGCTTCATCAATCATTAGCACTTGGTCTCAGCAAACCCAACATAAGCAAGTAAAAGTAAAAGTAAAGCTTCCAAGACATTCCAGCAATTCACTTTCATCACACCGTGGTACTTATAAAGTCATTCAAATGGCCAAGGGCTTCATCAATCATTGGCCCTTGACGACATTAGTTACTTCCAACCACAATTGAATCAAGAATTTGAACCACAAGTAAGATAAAATCTCAATCCAAATTCAAGTTTAGTTTCTCAAAGAAACAGGATATTCATGCAAAACAGTCTACTTTAAACATTCACAGGCAGCGATACACATGGAGGAAAAATACGAAATCTCTATAGGTCAAAGGTCTATGATTCTAGTTTCAAATACCACTGACGGTGCCTTAAACGGATTTTCCTACACCAAGATATAAACATTTTATCGAGACTGGTCAGGGACATCCGAAAATCTGGAGTTTCATTTTCCACTAATGAAAAACTCCTTTTTTTTTTTCTTTTAACACCAACATGTTTTTATTTCAAACCGTCCATGCATTCCTTATAGATTCCCAAACAACATATTCCAGGCATTTTATCCATTATATTTTCAAGAAAATTTCCAGAATCCAAGTTGATAATTCAACTCAATATTCGGCAATCACAAGAGAATTTCCAGCAATTGTATACTAGCGTTTTTGGTTCCAACTTTATATGTACTAATTGGTTCGTTGCTAAACAAATTGTATATCTTGAAATTTGCATCTCTTATGAAATTCTGAGCCACCATAATCCAAGGAAATAAAATAAATTTCCAGAAACAAATTACAATTTTCCCAACGATATTGAAATTCTGGATCATACCCCTTCGGCTATCACCCAAAATTTCCAGCAACCAATCTACTTTAGTTCGAATTTTTCCTTGGTTTAAGTATGGTATTAGGTACTCAATTCAGCGTTTAAACACTTAGCTAAATAGTTGACATTTTTAACTCAAAAATTGAATTCAATTAGCAACTACAAATTTCCCAAAAATCCAGAAATTCTCCCATGAGCCTCGGTGATCATGCATGAACCACTTTCAAATTTTCCTTTTTATTTTTCTGGTTTAGGCCATCTCATTGCTACATGCACAGCTTAACTGATTAGTTATTGACTAATTAAGCACAGGGATCAATTCAGAGGGTCACATTTAGGCAAGTTAAACTTACATTTTCTGCTCAAGCTCACGGCAACATTACTACATCAAAACAGAATTTCTTATGTTCCTTGGTTCATCATCCGAAAGTTCCAAGTTCCCATGCAAAGCTTTGAACAATTTAATTAGTTAGTGATTAGTTAATTAAACATCACAACAAGCTCAGAATAACAGAGTTTGATCATCTAAGGTAGCATCATTCCAATCAGTCTCGGATGAAGCACTATCGCACATCAGAAAATTTTTGCTGTTTTTGTAACTACCATCCGAAGTCTAATAATCAACATGCAAGATTTTAAGTTAGCTCCAGAACCCTCTAATCAACTCAAACTAGATCAAGAAGTACCTCTGCTAATGCTCCGTTCACGCACGAACAAATCTGGGCAGAATTATTTCCCTAGGCTCGCGACTGGTTTGGGGTTGTCTTGGCTGAGCAGATGGTGGAGCTGTGGTGGTTGTTGCGGCTGGAAAACTGGGTGTAGCTTGCGGATTTCAGCTCTCCTACCTTGCTCCAGCTGCTGATCCGAAAGGGAAATGGTGTTGTGGAGCTGAGGTGAGAAGTTGGATTGTGAAGAAAAGTGGAGGTGGAGCCGCGGTTTTGGCAATGGAGGTAGAGTGCTTGTGCGGTTGTGTGTTGGAGTGGGAAAGAAATGTATTGGCCGAATGTGAGGTGGTGACAGACGGTTATTTCGTGAGGTTGTGAGGGTAATTTTGATCTTTTCACTTGCTCTCCTAATATCCACTCCTAATATCCACTTAAGTCCCTATTTCTAACTTAATCTAATTCCAAAATTTATCCCAAATGTAATTTGAATACTTAATAATATACTAATCTCGCAAAGATTTGATTATCGAGATTTTAACGTCCTAAGTATACTAAGTGTACTTGTAATGGTTTTGTCTAAAATTATCAAATGCAACTTAATACTAAGGTTCCTATTAACTCTTAACATTATTAACGATTAAATTAGCTATCGGAATTCAAAGAGTTTGTTTTTAAGCAATAAAATTACTCTAACTCGAGAAATATTAATTTAGTGTAACAAAACCGAATAATTCAATATTGGGCACAATTATATTATTATTTTTTTTTTACATAGAAATTATCTTTACACTTTTATTTCAAAACAATTAATTACAATACTAGAATTCAAAAAAGAAATTTAATTCTTAGATCAATGAAATAGTTTACCATCGAAATATGAAGTTAATGTAACAAAACTAAGAAGTTTGGTAGTCTAGCACAATTCTTTTATTTTGCACATAACGTTTATTTCTATGTACTTATTTAAAAACAATGGGACTTAGTGCTAAAATTTATTAAAGAATTAAAATGCAAATAAAATATGCACTGATATTTATATGTATATTTTCAGGGTTCTCACATCCTCCCCTCCTTATAATGAATTTTGTCCTCAAAATTCACACTTTCTTGAGAAACAAATCGGAATACTTTTTCTGTATTTCTTCTTCTTACTCCCAAGTTGCTTCTCCGGAAATCCAAAATTCTAACACTTTTGCTCTGAAATCAAGCTTAGCATGATGATGAGTTAGAAAATTCATTCCTATAATAACATCATAACCTTTTATATCCACTCTGATTAGATCCACTAGTATTTTATGCCCTCCGATCCAGAATTCGCAATTATTATGAGTTAAGCTACTGATTATATTCTTATCACCCATTGGTGTTTGGAATTGAGTTGGTTCGAGAATTTATTTATTTATTTTTTTTTTCAACATTATAACAAAGTAGACGCGTAGTCATCAAGTTTCATACACACAATATGAGTCACATTGCACACCAATTTCATACAACTTCAAGAGCCAAACAATTCACGAATACATTCAATATTTTCATACATAACTCAAACTTCAATCTTTATAAACACGAAAGAAAACAATTCAATAATACGCAAATTATTATAACCACATAACTAATAGCTCAACCCCTTAGTTTAGATTCAACTTAACCTTAGTGGATTGTAGATCTACCACGTCTAATATTAAATCGAATAACATGATCATTACTTAAGTACATCAATGACTCTTAAGTATTCTAAATGATCTCAAACATTTCATACATTGGCTTTTCTAATAACCTAACAACTAGTTATCTTTATCCTTTTGGACGTTAGTCCCGAATAGTCCTCCAGTAAAACTTAAGGAACCACAATGTCATCGATAACTCACCTCACATGGCAAATTCGTCAACTTATCTCACCTCAGTTTTAAAGACTCTCCTCAAGGTTTAAAGCTGTTCACAACTGCATAGTTCCTGTCTAAACTACTATTTCACTCAATTCTATGTCTAAACCATTATTTTGGGTAAGAGATGGCATATATTCCATTTACCATTGAATGACTAGTAAAATTATTCATCTTAAGTACAGAATTGGCACTAATCTTCAAGATCTCACTATTGGCTCTTCACTTTTATCTTTCAAAAGCTAAACTTGATACTTTCGGTTCTACTTTTCTGGATTTGATCTCTAATCACATCATAATGCAATATACTAAATTCTTCCAAATTTGCAAATACATCATTGAATGAAATATCTGGTATTCGGGTACAAGAATCCGACAATAGGATAATTTACATCTCAGGCTGGCCAGTCCCAAGAGTAACTTACCTACATTTGAGATTCCTACCCAACATACATATCTAATATCCTCAACTATCGACTTTTGTTTCACACTTAACAAGCCAATCCCCACAGTCCGAGAATCCTTTCCCGGCACGAGCTCGATAAGAGCTCTGATACCACCTGTGACAGTTCTCAGGGTCACATCACGGGGTACCTATCAGCTTGCCACCCGCACGCGGGCATCCCCTACGGAGAGTTTCGCTTCGTGACTCTTCACGAACGAGAGGCTCGGGGCTTTTCCAGACGAAGGACTTAAGGTCCCAACTGTCGGCATATGGCTCTGATACCACCTGTGACGACCCCACTTCCCCCTAAGGCGAACCAGAGGGTTGGCGGGCCGTCTGCCCAGCTCTCGCCAGGACTCACGCACGCACACTAACCCGGATCCTTCCGAAGAATAACCTAATCTGTTACAAAACAACTTTTCCCAGATAGGATCATCCTTAAATCTACATTAACTTCAGAGATAGCAGTAAAGAAGATAGCCAGTCGACGGCTCTTATACATCTCACGCGTTACCTCTAAGGTATAAGGTCGTACCAATCCGGATATATACTGTCACACACCACGATTACAACCATACAAGCCAAACATAATAATTAGGGTTTAAACATTTTCCAGCTTCAAGTGGCAATCCAAAATAACCAATACGTTTTTCAATTCACAATACAATACAACGGTAAACTGCAGTCTTAAGATTCAAGTACAAATTAAAAGAAATCAGCACTGCTCAGATTTCTCAAACTTCAAGACCTGTCAAGGAAAACAATTAAACGTGGGGTGAGCTAAAGCTCAGTGGTGCCCCAAAAACATGCAATCAATTAAAACAATTAGCACGTATTGATTCGACTGAAGTAAACAAATAGGAAGGCGATAATATTCGGATATACCTTAGACTGGTCGAGGGATTCACCCAACGACATTACGTCCAACACTTATATTTATAGACTGGTCGAGGGATTCACCCAACGACTTTACGTCCACCGCTTGATTATTATAGACTGATCGAGGGATTCACCCAACGACTTTACGTCCAGCACTTGATTGTTATAGACTGATCGAGGGATTCACCCAACGACATTACGTCCAGCACTTGATTATTATAGACTGATCGAGGGATTCACCCAACGACTTTACGTCCAACACTTATAGCAAGCGCAAGCAAAATATTCACGAAAAACACTTCACACAAGTCACCACTCGAACGGCTAGTGTGATAAAGTACACACTGCTCACTTCGATGGATCAAAAACTAGTTTTGCAAATTATCACATATCGAGTCAAGAAAGCACTTTAACCAAGTAAGCATAGAACAGGCAGGGACACTCACCAAGAGTGAAGTTCAGATGTCAAATTGGGATTCGAGTTCCACTTCCTCACGATACCCTAAAATAACAAATATTGAAACTATAAGTTTTTACTCCGTTTTTAAGCTTATAGACATTGAGGTATAATTACATACTACTAATTCACTTTCCCTTAGGAAATCAAGAGTCCCTTGGGTTAATACGTGACAAAGTAGAAGGATTGTTTCCTATAGTTTTCATTAAGATACTTTTCCTGAAAAAAATAACTTGTATTACTTTCTTGAAATAAATCGACAAATCTCTTAATATCCACGTTAGGAAGTTACTTTGAACATTTCTTTAAAGCTATGGTTTTTGCAAAATTATTACTAAACTATTTTACCTAAAAATAAGGTTTCTTGCCGAGTAAGTTTCTCAAGCTTTTCACTAAAATTAGTAAAACTCGTATTTTGGAACTTTTCCTATAGTTAACTATCCAAGTGCAAAGCTTAAGGAAAGAAAAGGAGTTAAAATAAGACTTAAAGTTTTCAAAAGCTATAGAACTTATTTACTATAGCTATCAAGGCTAGTTTGAGCTAAAGGAAATTATCGAGTTGGAAAATTTTTAGGCAAAGCACTAGATATGGAGTTTTATAATATAATACTAGCTGGAAAAATATTTTTGATTAATTTGACCACAGTTACTCGAGTTCGCTAAGTCGATACAACTTCCACAGCTCCGATTCCGTTTCGAAATCATAATATGAATCAAAATGTGGTAAAAATCACATAACAAATTACTAGGACTTCGTCAATCATTAGCCTTAAATTTCAACAAGTGCATTTCCGAATAAACTAAAATGATCAACCAAGGCTTCATCAATCATTAGCACTTGGTCTCAGCAAACCCAACATAAGCAAGTAAAAGTAAAAGTAAAGCTTCCAAGACATTCCAGCAATTCACTTTCATCACACCGTGGTACTTATAAAGTCATTCAAATGGCCAAGGGCTTCATCAATCATTGGCCCTTGACGACATTAGTTACTTCCAACCACAATTGAATCAAGAATTTGAACCACAAGTAAGATAAAATCTCAATCCAAATTCAAGTTTAGTTTCTCAAAGAAACAGGATATTCATGCAAAACAGTCTACTTTAAACATTCACAGGCAGCGATACACATGGAGGAAAAATACGAAATCTCTATAGGTCAAAGGTCTATGATTCTAGTTTCAAATACCACTGACGGTGCCTTAAACGGATTTTCCTACACCAAGATATAAACATTTTATCGAGACTGGTCAGGGACATCCGAAAATCTGGAGTTTCATTTTCCACTAATGAAAAACTCCTTTTTTTTTTTCTTTTAACACCAACATGTTTTTATTTCAAACCGTCCATGCATTCCTTATAGATTCCCAAACAACATATTCCAGGCATTTTATCCATTATATTTTCAAGAAAATTTCCAGAATCCAAGTTGATAATTCAACTCAATATTCGGCAATCACAAGAGAATTTCCAGCAATTGTATACTAGCGTTTTTGGTTCCAACTTTATATGTACTAATTGGTTCGTTGCTAAACAAATTGTATATCTTGAAATTTGCATCTCTTATGAAATTCTGAGCCACCATAATCCAAGGAAATAAAATAAATTTCCAGAAACAAATTACAATTTTCCCAACGATATTGAAATTCTGGATCATACCCCTTCGGCTATCACCCAAAATTTCCAGCAACCAATCTACTTTAGTTCGAATTTTTCCTTGGTTTAAGTATGGTATTAGGTACTCAATTCAGCGTTTAAACACTTAGCTAAATAGTTGACATTTTTAACTCAAAAATTGAATTCAATTAGCAACTACAAATTTCCCAAAAATCCAGAAATTCTCCCATGAGCCTCGGTGATCATGCATGAACCACTTTCAAATTTTCCTTTTTATTTTTCTGGTTTAGGCCATCTCATTGCTACATGCACAGCTTAACTGATTAGTTATTGACTAATTAAGCACAGGGATCAATTCAGAGGGTCACATTTAGGCAAGTTAAACTTACATTTTCTGCTCAAGCTCACGGCAACATTACTACATCAAAACAGAATTTCTTATGTTCCTTGGTTCATCATCCGAAAGTTCCAAGTTCCCATGCAAAGCTTTGAACAATTTAATTAGTTAGTGATTAGTTAATTAAACATCACAACAAGCTCAGAATAACAGAGTTTGATCATCTAAGGTAGCATCATTCCAATCAGTCTCGGATGAAGCACTATCGCACATCAGAAAATTTTTGCTGTTTTTGTAACTACCATCCGAAGTCTAATAATCAACATGCAAGATTTTAAGTTAGCTCCAGAACCCTCTAATCAACTCAAACTAGATCAAGAAGTACCTCTGCTAATGCTCCGTTCACGCACGAACAAATCTGGGCAGAATTATTTCCCTAGGCTCGCGACTGGTTTGGGGTTGTCTTGGCTGAGCAGATGGTGGAGCTGTGGTGGTTGTTGCGGCTGGAAAACTGGGTGTAGCTTGCGGATTTCAGCTCTCCTACCTTGCTCCAGCTGCTGATCCGAAAGGGAAATGGTGTTGTGGAGCTGAGGTGAGAAGTTGGATTGTGAAGAAAAGTGGAGGTGGAGCCGCGGTTTTGGCAATGGAGGTAGAGTGCTTGTGCGGTTGTGTGTTGGAGTGGGAAAGAAATGTATTGGCCGAATGTGAGGTGGTGACAGACGGTTATTTCGTGAGGTTGTGAGGGTAATTTTGATCTTTTCACTTGCTCTCCTAATATCCACTCCTAATATCCACTTAAGTCCCTATTTCTAACTTAATCTAATTCCAAAATTTATCCCAAATGTAATTTGAATACTTAATAATATACTAATCTCGCAAAGATTTGATTATCGAGATTTTAACGTCCTAAGTATACTAAGTGTACTTGTAATGGTTTTGTCTAAAATTATCAAATGCAACTTAATACTAAGGTTCCTATTAACTCTTAACATTATTAACGATTAAATTAGCTATCGGAATTCAAAGAGTTTGTTTTTAAGCAATAAAATTACTCTAACTCGAGAAATATTAATTTAGTATAACAAAACCGAATAATTCAATATTGGGCACAATTATATTATTATTTTTTTTTACATAGAAATTATCTTTACACTTTTATTTCAAAACAATTAATTACAATACTAGAATTCAAAAAAGAAATTTAATTCTTAGATCAATGAAATAGTTTACCATCGAAATATGAAGTTAATGTAACAAAACTAAGAAGTTTGGTAGTCTAGCACAATTCTTTTATTTTGCACATAACGTTTATTTCTATGTACTTATTTAAAAACAATGGGACTTAGTGCTAAAATTTATTAAAGAATTAAAATGCAAATAAAATATGCACTGATATTTATATGTATATTTTCAGGGTTCTCACACACATCCTATGGCATTCTCTGTCCCACTTTTTATTATATTGCTATTTCTCCTATATAAACATCATGCTTTAGTTCTTTTTTATTTCCTTAAGATTCAATAACTATTAATTGAGTAATACAAAAAATTTGACAAACTCAAAAAATCAAAATTCATAAAAAATGAGATTTTTTATTGGATTTTAAAGAAACAAAAAAGAACTAAAACATGATATTTATGTAGAAGAAATAGCAATCTAATAAAAAATGTGACAGAGAATGGCATAGGATGTGGGACGGAAGATCTGTATGCCTATTCATCATTCATTAGTAAAAAGGAAATCTACATGAATCGCGGTGTACCATTTGGTTTTTTGTTTTTATTTTGGGAAGATAATCCCCAATAGATTAATATCAAAAATAAAATTTTTAACAAGTGTTTTCGGTGCATTTGTTAAAACACATTAATTACTATGTTTTATTAGCCATTACATTAAGTTTATAGTTTAAACATCCAAAGAAAATTACTTATAGGTTAGGAGTTCATTGTTCAATGACACTTAGTAACATACACATATTACATATAACTTACTATTGAAAAAAACGCATAAGTAATTATTACCTTCTCCTTATATTTATACATTTTTTTTAATTTACTTTCTTAAAAAAAAAAAAATCAACCACCTGAACTATTCCATCTCAACATGTATCCATTGGATACCTGTTGAACATTACCATTTTTAAAAAATGAGGGAAATCTGTCAAAAAACTGCAGGATCATCTTAGCCCGTGGCGAAGCAAGGACCAGGAATGATGCTCTACTGCCCCATTAGCCCAGAAACCGGGCTACAAGAGTTGTAAATTACACTCAAGTCAGTCATTTTTCATCCACCAGACTTGGTTCCTGTATCCTTATAGAACTCAAGGACACACAAGTACAAGATTATGGAACAGATCATGTTCAATTAAATAAGGTCTGTAGGCAGACCCATCAATTATATAGGGTTTGCACGAGACGGTGTCAACTTTCGCTTGGACTACTATGATTGGTTCACTTTGTGTGGAATTTTTTGTTTCCAAATTGCAGGTTTCTTGACAGCAGGAAAGAAATACAAGCTAATTCCTTTCGTTGTGGTTTTTGCTGGTGTTACTTTTTACTGATATATATATCCTGGTCTCCTTCAGAGCTTCGTGATTCTCTCCCAGTTTCTGTAAAGGAGGACAAGAAGGAGCCACCTCCTGAGCTCCCTGGTTGTGCTAAGGAGTGTAACGAGAAGGCACCATGTTGAATCTGCTGATTAAAAAGCCTCATTGCTTGGATACACCGGCTCATAATACTCAGTTTTTTGTATTGTAAATTACATTTTTTTTCTTTTTTTTTGTTGCTGACGTATTTCGGAATTTATTGTTTAGCCTATCGTGAAGAAAAAGTTTATTTTTTATTTTTTATATTCTCATACTCTTTTTGAATACTGAGTGAAAAAGTAGTTTATATATTAAATGAACATTTAGATTTTCAAAATTTGTGTTATAATTTTTAATTGTGCTATTGAATGCAAAATGACCCGCGCAAATGCACGGGAAGAAACTAGTTAAGCCATTAAAGACCACTAATGGTGGACTGCCTACCTTCGGAGTCCTAGCTCGCTTTGTTGTTTTTGTCGCAAAAGAAGAATAAAAGTCTTAATTAAACATTGAAATTGCATGATTAAACGACGCTGGCAAGACATCAGGACCAGCAATTTCAATTCCACTAGTTCTAAAGTGAAGCATGCAGAACCTCTGCATTCAAGCTTCGTATCACTTCAAAAATGCCTTGATAGAGTTTAAAAGTAAGGGTTGTTAGAAATATGCTTTTTTGGGCTCATTTGGCAATATGTGCATCGGTTCCTTGTTGAATTCAACAATCTCTCCAAAGATATTTTTGAGCTGTGTGGCAGTAGAATTAAGTTGACTCGAAATGAATGGTTGAACCATCATTTTTTGAGAAGTAGAATGCTCCTTCAGGCTTCCTAACAAACATCATAATGTGTAGTGATAATGTTGACGGCTTTTTCTATACTAAGAAAAAGTAATGGGCCTATTTGCGTTATCCCTTGTCAAGTTCTTCTATAGCGGGTGTCACTCATGAGGTCTGTTCTTGCCAAATGAGGCTGCATTGCATGGCAATGTAGCTAATTACGTAGACCAAGAACCCTTGCTGATTTTAAAAGGAAATTTTGTAGCTAACAAAAAAAGAACTTCAATGGAAATTATAGTTGTGCTATACATGATACTCTAAACATTTTCTAGTTCTTCTAGGATGAAGGTGATCAAATTGACGGAAGAACCTATAAGTCACCTCCTGGCAACCTTTTTTGAATGAGGAAGACAGATTTTGCGATTTGATTTGTCAATTCTGTTCTATTGTTTTATGAAGCCTTGATGTTACGGGAGGATCATTCGGAACCTTAGAAATACAGAGGTAGGTTCTTTCTGACGTGTATGTCACGTAAAACTTACGTTGTTAGGAGCACTAAGATATTGGAAACTATTTTTTCAAATTTATGAATCATGAGGTTAGAGGGAATCATTTGGAACCTTAAATGAGAAGAAAGAAAAGAGTAGGGCACTTGGCCAATAATAATACTTCTAACTTCCCCCTTTTCTGTTGGTTTTAATTGGAGGTAGCAAAATGGACAGGATGAATGGGATTTGCTTAGATTTGAGATAGAACTGAGTAATATGAGTTTGGATCCAACCTTATTCATATGTGTTTTGGGACTAATTTGAGCGAAATCATTTTGAGATGGGCTTAGATTGATCTCACCTAATATCCAAGTCTATTTGCTATATTCTTTTTTCCTTTAATTCTTTTTTACATAACTTTAATATTTTTTATTTATTAAATTTCATTTAGTCTTATTGTGAATAAATATTTTCTTGAATTCTTTTTTCCCTCAAATTTTCTTTTATTTATTTTCTATGTGTATATATTTTTTAATCTTTGATTTCCAATGTTGCTAAATTTTAGTTGAGGAAAAAATAAATCCTATAAAAACTTAAAAGGACTTGTATTTATGAGTATAATGAAATGGCGTTTAGAATGAGCCATCATAAACTACCAAAAATGGACAAAGTATTTTAATAAAATTACAAATTAATGACTTCCATATTACTTCCAATATTCATTTTGATCAATATTCTACTAGAAAAGGAGTTCAAAACCATTTACAGGCCTAAAAGAGCCCCCAACAACTCCATTTAAGCCTTCTCCAACCTGACTACGCAACCATTGAATTCCCGTCTCAAAATAAGAAGTTTCTTTCAACATTTTTCAAAAAGCACTTATTTCTAAGGGACAAAAGAGTTCAGGAAACTAGATGGGGGTTTAAGCATAATTACAAGGAAAAAACTGAAGGACCTCACTTGGATCATTAAAAGATATACAACAATTGATGGAGTAAATTTTTGGTGAGACTCTCGAGCCCCAATGGGTACCCAAAAATTTCCATCAATTAATGGGTATAAATGGGGTTAGTCCCATTTCAAACCCAGACATCAAGATAAAAATATCCATCCAGTTCAAAGTCCCTTTAGGCATGATAGCCCATTGTGATTTGGAACATATTGTCACCTCTAGTTTTTATTCTTAAAAAAGAAAATTTCAAGATCAGCGTAATACTGTTTGATCCATCCGTCAATGATCTCAACCTCCAATTTCCTCTGAGCAACCAACCAGGACGGATCACTTTTTTGTGCTGCCAGTATGTCCAAGCAATGAGATCCTGCAAAAAATGACTTCGAAATGGCCATCACAAATCATTTAACGGAAGCCCACAAACTATAGATTCAAAAAATATGTGGCTCGTGTTTTTCTAGTGTCATTAGCACTTATTTGGTTATGCTCGTGAGGGAAATAATCTTTGAGAAGACGCAAAAGGAAATAGTGGATCGAACTGAGTTTACTTGGAATGGAAAGAGCTGAAAAAACGAACCTTTAGCTGTGTAAACAGCAAGAAGGCTGTCGGATAAGTTCTCTCGCACCCTGCGATTAAGAAATTAAATGATTAATTAGTTTAAGAAGCCATGAGTATTAATTTCAATATAATATATAAAAAGAAATCAATAAAAAAAATGTCTTATTCAATTACCCGGCACTACTATAAGGATCCTTCAAGCCATTGGAGAATATGATATTGCTTCCAAATCTTTGGAAAATCAATTTTATGTCCTACAATTTGTTGGATTTACATATGAGGATCGGATCAACAATGGAAAAGTGAAAATGATCATATCAAAGACTGTGGTAGAAGTTTCTATTTGGAAAAATATGAAGACACGATAAAGAAAATAACCAAGAAAACATACATGGCCACCATAATAGGTTGTGATCCAATGAGGCCGAGGTGAGACCCCATATGAACTTTTGCAGCCCTTAATGAAATCCGGTAGGTTGAAAGGTGACGAAGGGAATATTGTATCATTGCTGCCATGCCCCATGGGCATCACCATCTCGCTACAAGTCTATTGGAAAAAAAAAAAAAGAAGCCCTTTTCAATTGAAATTGATTTCAAACTCAAGTACAACAATTAATTATCTTTCTATCACCATTAATCAGGTCCTAGCTTAGTCCAAAAATAATAATAATAATACTAATAAGGGAAACAGGAGACAGACTAGAGATCTGGATTGCCATTTTTTCCTAAAAAAAAATTTACATTTTCGATGAACACATTTCTTAATTATTTTTTTACTTCACGCATATCAAATTATTATAATACATTTTTTTTTTAACAAAAACTCCAGAAAATAATAATCCAAACGGAGGGCTCTTACTTGCCATTGCCATCCTATATCTGTTTCACTGGGTATGGTATTTTCCAACACATCATAGCATGACTCGTCTTTCCTGAAAGAAACAACACCAGCAAAAATGCGGCCAAGAATATCAGTTCCTTCGGGTGCTTTGTCTATTCCACTACACAACTCAGCGACGGGATACATCGGCGGTGCGTTGTACTGAGCAGCCGTTGTGAACATGGAAGCCAAGTAATCCGCAAGCTCAGACGGACTACTCAAAGGCCTGAAATAATTAAAAAGAAAAGATAAATAAAGGATGTTTCACTTAACAGTTCTTTGGCTGCGTTATCATCATATAACGTCCCAAATTTAATTCACTATTAGTTATGTTTTACTGGATTGATACTATATATGTAGGGTTGGGTACATAAATTAATGTACATGTGCAAAAGATTTACCTTTAAAATTTAAGTAATCTGCCTTAATAAAGTGTCTTAAAATCGTGTTAAGTCTACCACCCAAAACTCAAAAGAGAAAAGAAAATAAAATTTATACTAGAAACTAGTACATATATCCAAAGAAAATGGCTCTTAACTGGGGATCAAATGACCAAACTATCGACAGATATAAGTCAACTTAAGCTGGTGAGGTGACTGCTTGGACTAAAATGATTAATAGACGAGTGAGAAGTTTCTTTTGAATCATCGGACTTTATATCTCGTAAATAAAGCCCATCATAAATGATCATCAACAAAGCAAATTAGTAGTACATATATATATATATATATATATATATATATATATATATATATATATATATGTTGATGACTAGGGCATTGACTTGACTTTTAAAAAAAATGACTAGTAGATTGACTTGGCTATTTCTACTTTACACCCTAATTAAATAGAGTAAATATTATATACACTGACAGTGTATACAGTATCACTGTTCGATTTATGATACATGTGTAAAAGTTGAATTTCAAATTTAAATTTTGCGTAGTTATCATTCATCCAACGCTGACTGTCACTGTAGGAAAAATTAATCCAATTAAATATCAGTACATCTTGATTGGTAAAATGAGAGAAAGCAAAGAGACAGAAGAATTGTTACGCGCAAGTCTTGAATCTTTTGCTGAGAATGGAGAGACCATTTGATTTAGAAGCAACTTCGTCAATCTCAGACCATGATTTTCGTATAGTTTCGTAACAGTGCTCACTCTCCTCCTGTAATTTAACATAACAAAAATATTCTCAAAACTCTTTTAACATATAATAATTCCAGTAATATATGATTAGAAAACATGAAACCATCAACAGCTTTTTCATTACTTTAAAGTCCTTGGTCACAATGGAATCGTAACCATTTTGTGGAGTGATGTCATCAAAGTAAAGAACGGGAGCTGATGATGCTAAAGCACCAAGTGCAATATGAGGATATTTGAGGCGAAACCACGAAGCTAGCACTGTCAAGTTGAAGTATTTAGAGATATGTCACCACCAAAAGGGAAAAAAAATGCGTGAACAAAATTATAAGATAAAGAAAAAAAAAAAACAGCATGGAAAAGTACATACTTCCTCCATATGATCCACCAACAACGATAATCGGAGCATTTTTAGCAGAAAATTTATGTTTTACATGCATTAAAACTTCTGCGTAATCAGCTAAAGCTTGAGCCGAGTTGAAATAACCACGAATAGCTTTATTTTTCATTGCTTTTTCCATTGATCCATGCGGTACAGAGTTTCCGTAAAACCTATGCTGCAAAAGAAAATTAAGACCCCCGGAATATAGTTAGTATTTACAAGTTTGTTAAGTATGTAGTATAAATCAAGAAAGAAGAATAAACGATGTTATGATAATACCATACCTCTATGTAGACAAGGAGGGCTTTAAACCGAGGGGCATTATCGGGGAGAAAACCAATAGTCTCTATATCTCCAGCCAAAGGAGCTTCGGCTCCAAGATATGCAAAGATTGGAGAGTTCGACTTGGCACCACCCCAGAATTTTGAATTGATCACATAACTTTGGTTGAATTTGGTATAGCTTTTTGGGTTATAATTGAAGTGGTCTAGTGTCTGTTCGTAAAAGTATGATTTGAAATCTTCTGAACGAGAAGCTTTAGTTAGAGTATCGTCAGGGTCTCGAAGATTTGTTCTCCGTATTGGACTGAGCCTTGGGATTTTGTGGGGGTGATATACAGCTGATGAAATGGAAGTTGAGAAGCATAGGAGAAGAAGGAGAGGCAACCATAGAGATAATAGACTGCCAAGACGATCCATGGCCAATGAATTTGAGTTTCTTGGTCGAGGATTGGTTTTTTGTGCACTTCTTTTAGTTTATGATGTTCCGAGTTCCAGTGTGTGGATATTTATATAGAGATATATGCTTAGAGCACATCATTTTCATTTGGTTTTATTAGGACTGCAAATTCAAGTTGATTGATTCTTAATTTGCTGCCATCATGCCATTGCTTGACCACATTTCCAGCCCCTATGTGCTCATGCTAATTCGGAAAATTAACAGCTGCTGAAAGTAGGGTTACTATTTCTTAAGCATAATTGACTGAGACAAGTCACGATGGAGACTTTAGAATAAGATCGCCTGCCCCCCCCCCCCCTCCTATCATTACTTGATTTTTTTTCACATACAACTTTATATTCTTGAATTTATACTCGTATATATTGTTTAATTACTACGAAATTCCTCATGATCCAAATATTTCGTCAATTAGGGATGTGGCAACATCATTCTAGTTCGACTAAAGATCAAAACAGGGGAAAAATTGTGGCTCTAACCAAATATTTTTTATTAGGCATAAATTCAGAAACCTTCCCTAAAGTTTTTGACAATTTCACTAAGTAATTTTGAGGTTTAAAAAATTATACGTACCTTTATTGTTCATTTAAAATCACAATACTAGTTATAATATTTTAATGAAACTTCCTTGTTTGGTATGCTTGTACCGACAATGGGTTTTAAACTACTTTTTTTATTTTTCTTTTTTCCTTGTTATTCCTCCTGCAAAACCATGGAATGATCAACATTGCACATAGCTACTATCGTGACCAAATATCAAACTAGTGATTTTTTGGAGCAAATCAACTTTGAATATCATTCAATGTGTTTCCCAATTTTTTTTCCTTTTTTTTTGGGTAACAATAACTCAAAAAGAAACTATTCAAAACCACTACCAAATAATAGTAATTCCACTACTCCTAAACATCCACAAACTCTAAAAGTATGATGGCAATACTTTCTTTTCAATCTTAAAAATCTAAATCCCCAATAAAGTATTTTTAAAAATAGTCTATCATAGCGTGATAGAGTCATTGCTATATTTTTTTTTTTTTTTTTTTTTTTTTTTTGTCAACACAGGGGTGTCCGGGTCAAGACCCGAAGGCGGCCCGACTAATCCCCTGCGCCCAAGTACACCGCCACCCCAAGCGCACCGGGAGTTAAGTGGGATTCGATCACTTGACCTTGGAGTTCCGGAAGAACCCCAAGACCAGATGGTCTAGCCCCGGGGGGCAGTCATTGCTATATTTGCTTATCAAACAGTAAGTACATGCATTAAAATCTTGGCTTCAACTCCCTATATTTGTGCTAAATTATGTTTCAATTCTTTAGGAAAGTAATTAAATTAAACTTCATTACGTTAGGACATTTTAGGGTATTTATCTAAATATTGGACCAACTAATGCTATTTTGAGGAACTATCTAATGTTATTTTAAGGTTTGGTTACTAAAACTATCAAATCAGGGGAGATTGGTGTAATTTTTGAAATATAAAGATAATTCGATGAAATTGACAAAAACCTTGAGGTTTCTAAAACTGTTCCTTTGTATTATAACAAACTCTCAACCCACCATGCCATGAAACAAAGTTATTTTGGTTCTTAAAGTTGAACGGTTATCATATTTTGATTTTTGTCATTTCTGTGCTTTTTTTTATTTTATTTTTTTCCTTGGCGTAATTATTTTTTTTCTATAGGTATCCAATTAGAGAAAGACGTGCAATATTTTTGCCAAAATGATATCTGATAGAATTGGCTAGAAATACTTGGCCAATTGGACACCTAAATTATACATCTCTTCCCATTATATTGTTGTTCTTTTTGGTGATTTGCAAAGTGTGGATGTGGATATACATCAACTCTTCCAAGTCCTCGTACGAATGATAGCTTACTTCCTTTTTGAAATCTCGGTTTTCATCAAGAAATATGATTACCTTTCTAATAAAGATAATTTCTAGGGGATCAAATTTCAAACGTATAAGAACACAAATTGTACCTAGTTGCTTTTGTTTCTATCTTGGAGGAAATTGTGAAAAGAAAGCCACACCACTAGTACTATCAATCACACTTAAATTTGTCTACCACTCTTATATTATCTACGATGAATAATTTAAGTGATAGACGTTTTCTGAGACCAACACCCAAATGGGAGGTAATGGGTCTAATAGATCGTGTCTCACGGATTCTGATATTGAGTCAGTCCACGCGTCTTTTTTGTATATGTCCCCGGCTGCACTATATTTTTGCAGTTAAATCGCATATCATTCAGTTCCCAGGTAGAAAGCGTTTCTAGAAGATCTTAAGCGCAACTCACGAAGAAACGTGACACACGCTCGGGAAGAATATGGGTAAGTTTCGCTTTGAATCCTTAAACTATAGATGTACTCTCGCTTTAGTCCTAAAACTTTAATTGCTAACGCTTTATCCCTTAGAGTATGAAATGCATCTCATTTTAATGAGAGTGCGTATATAATTTAAGGGTCCAAAATGAAATTTAGTCACTCTGATACATCCTATATGTTCCTATCATCCCACTCAACAAGCAATGATGATCACATGAAGTGATTATTTTGATCGAATATAATAGTATCACAGACGCTGCAATTATAAAAATATAGATAAAAATTCTCCCAATCCTTATTTTGCATTGTTTTGAATTTTAAATATTCGTAAAGTGTCCAAAAATCAAGGATTAAAAATGACTAAATATAGGAATAAAAAATACAATAAAGATGAAATTGAGTGAATTAATAGTTACAAGTGGCCTGTAGCCTTTAAAATCACAGTATTAATTTTCCTATTTCGACTTTGATCACTCATCATTCAAAGAGCAAACCGTTTCATATAACGTTGCATGTGTTGCAGTGACTCAACACTGACAGACTACAAATGTCTCGCAAATGATAGGTTTAACATTAATTGATTATTGAGATTTTAGAACTTTTAATTCTTTGGATTTTTATCCTTTCTTGTTTCACCACTATAGAGTCCAAGACTTCATTGATGAAAAACAAACGGCTATGATCTATCATTTTTTTTTATTTTTGCTTCTTGGGTTATTAACTTTGATTGATTGATTGATGAAATTGAGAAACAACCACCAAACTAATTGAAAAATTTTGAAATGTTCTCCACCTAATCTGTGAAAATTAGAACACAAGAATCAAACAAGTTGGTCAGATTGCAAATACATATGAAGCAACAAATAACTCAATATTGAAACTTATGCAAATCTGAAAGCAAAAAAAAAATGTTGTACCCTAACTATAGGGGATTAGAATGAAAATTATGTCGTTGATTATGAAAGAAAAATGAATGTTAGAGATGGAAAGCTTATTGAAGGCTCATCATGTTATTTCTTCCCCAAATACACGGGGCCTTGCACTCACTTAGCGAACCTCTCTTCTTCTTGGACGTTTTGGCAACGATTGGTTGCCCTCCTTGGCCTAAGGCACTTTCCCCCAAGTTTAGGACAAAACCAATATTTCAGAGGTTAACACTGAATTGAACACAAACTTCTGACTGAAAACTACAAAGTGAGTGCTGGTTTCACCATGATTAGTTAACTAATTAAATGGGGTGTTCTAATCTAACTGGGTGTGTGAGTTTCTACCACTTTGGGAGAAAAAAACTATTCATTTGGCGAGGGTGTGCTCGAGAGGGGGGAGGGGCATCCCTCCCACATCGGTTGGATGTGGGTCAGTTAACCTGGGTTTAAGGTCCATAGGGGTCTCGTTCAGACACCAATTGGGTGGACGTGAGTTCTTTGTGAGTCCTCCTTAGATTAATACTCTTTACTGGATCGTTTGGCCGCTGCCTTCCTGAATGTTTTTAATCTAACTGGGTGTGTGAGTTTCTACCACTTTGGGAGAAAAAAAATTAAATAGGGTGTTCAAGCTTAAATGAGTTCCATTGTTGTCAAATTATCTCTCTATAAACTTAAAATTTTTATGGTGAAGGCATTAATTAGTTATCATAGTTTAATTTGAATAGGTCTCGTGTCTAGATTCTATAGAGGACTTAGATAATAACTTGACAAAGTAGAGATTGAACACAATTTTCAATATTCACACAAGTGTTCATGGGTGGAGGCCATAATTTGTGTATGAGAAAACATTCATGCCTTGAAATGACACAACAACCATTCCAACTCCTCCTCCACTCCGAGCGCTGGTGCTACCATGGACCATGGTCACTATCTCCTCCTCTTCTTTTTCTCATACAAATTCGATTAAAAAATTGACCAACTCAGAACTTATTTACCATGTTTTGCACTAAAAGCCCCTATATATCCACCAAATTCTTTTCAAGTTTAGTCTTCTTTATCAAAAGACAATTGAGCCCAATATAATCAATCTATATATAGCAACTCTAGAAAATTGAAGGACCATCTCCACAGTCCACTCAAGGGCAGTCTTATAAATTTTTTTTTTTTTACCTTCCACTCCTCCCCGCACCCTTTCCACCACTACAAGAAATTTGGCATTTCATGACTTGCCAGATTAATGCAAGTCACAAAAAAAAAAAAAAAACTTACTTTTTATGACATGACATTGGTGCATGTAGCAATAAGTTGGTTTTAAGTCACAAAATACATGACCTAAATTCATTTACGAATCACAATTGGTCTTTCAAGTCACAAGATCAATTGTGACTAGTGAAATTTAAAAACTCTCTCCCAGCCAATGGACAATCCCATAATTTCTTTATGGTTGGCTTTTACAAGTGATATAGCCTTACTAGTCAACTTCAAGCAAAGCTGAGAAGCGCGCATGCGTCAAGATTCAATGCTGCACGTTTAGGTCTCTCCTTCATACGTGCTTTCGGCCGCCAGCGACAATGAAGTAGTAGTCTGTATGCTTAAGCATCAGTCAGATACAGACCCATACATGCTTAACTAACCAGCCACGAGACCCTGCAAATTGACAACTCATGATTTGCAAAACAATCCAGGATAAAATATACTTGCTTCTCAAGACAATATGAATATCAATTCTTACTAAATTTACAAAATTTTTCGCAATAACAAAATTAAACGGAGACCATTGGTTGTGTAGATTGCACGAACGGTGTCCCATAGGTCTTCAAGAGCCCTTAAATTGAAGAATGAAAACCATTGGAAAACTCTATATATGTATAACTTGATGGAAGATAATAAAGAATATTCTTAAATTATTTGTTACTGGCCATTACTATATCGAATTCTTACACCATTGTAAAGTATGATTTTGCTTGCGAATCTGCTAGGAACCAATCTTATATCCTGCAACATTTGCACGAAATATCAATTGATGGAACTGGAAGCATTTTTTTTTTCCCTCAAAAAACCGGAAGTCATGTTAATGTCTCAGCCATGAAGAAACACCTTTTTTGTAGTAATCTGGTGCTTATGTCGAGGATATTAGATAAGAGTTGTAACCTGTCCAATCAGGGCACCATATATATATATATATATATATATCTGCTAGTGCAGTTCTTCATAAATTGCTTTAAGTCCAAGGATTGAGGAGGGCTATGATCGGCAGATGATGATTGACGGCTAAGCATTTCTGTGCAAGACTAACAGGTAATCTGACTTGATACATATAATTTTAATCATTAATATTGTATGAGAAAAAAAAAAAAAGAGAAACAAGTAATAAGTACGAAAAATGCATGAAAAAGTTTAAAGTGGCCAAATTTCAATTTAACAATCTATTATGGGCAAGTCAAAGTTACCGAAGAATATCGCGTCGTTGTCACGAACTTTGTCACGATTCAATACCACGCCTCAGTCAAGAATGAAGGCCAAGCAAACGATGAAGAAGAGATATAATGTTGCCGTAATTCATTAGAGAACAAAATTGGAGATGAGAATTTAGAAATAAAGGACATTTCCATTTACTTGATCATCTTCCAGTAACAAAACATTGCATGCAATGCAAGTTATTTCAAATCGGACTTGGATACATAGCCTTGCTCATGCATTCTGTCTTTTTGGAAAAATTAAAGGCTCTTTTCAATTGATTTTCGGTCTTTAATTAATGGAAGAAAGATCAGCATAATACGTTTTGATCCATCCTTCGATGATTCGAACCTCCATCTTCCGTTGCATGACTAACCACTCTGGATCCGTACTTTGGTTTGCTGGATATAAGTCTAAGCCATGACACCCTGAAATGTGAAAATAATATGTTTTTGAACTTATAAACTAGTAAATGTAAGACACCAAGTGTTGGATAACATACAGGAGAAAAACTATGTACAGACCATTTGTCAAATGCTCCACGAAATGTATCTAATCTTTTTTCTTGTTTCCAACTGAGACGTTGTCCAACGGATTGTAGGTCAGGCCCTGTCTCTGAAATATTTAAATTTTTTTTGGGAATTTATTTTCCATTTTTTTTGGGTAGATTGAGAATGTATCTATATATGTCCTTTCTAGGAATAGTAATAAAATTTTCTACAATAAAATGGTGAAAATAATGAAGGAAAAATTAATAGCCAAACCAATTTTTAACTTCAAAAGAAAAAGGGCGCAGAATGGAACGAGAACATGCTTGAGCTTCAATGTTGCTGCCATTAATTGATTTCTACTGTTTTATTCTCTTTTTCTTTTCTTTTTTTTATTTTCTCTTTGATTCTCAGAAAAAAAAAGGAAAAAAAAAAGAATTGATAATGTCCAGTCCAAACCATGAGCGGTAGATATAGCCAAAAGACTGTCAGATAAGTCCTCGAGCACCCTATAAATAAGCCAGAAAACCATTACAAGATGATCCAGTACAGGCATGACTTCAAAGCTCAAACAAAAGACAATAATTTTTTTGATAGTAAATATGACATACCCGCCACTGCTATAAGGATCTTTTCGACCATTAGAAAAAATGATGTTGCTGGCAAACTTCTGAAGGGTAAGTTTTATGTCCTGCACAATATTGCAAACATCACGTGCAACTATACTGTTAGGCATGTAGTGGCTACATCGAGGAAGATAGAAAGGATACGAAGGAATTTGGAACTGTGCATGTTATGGGACTTTACTCAACAAATTTTTACTTTTACATAGGTTACTATATAGTCAGGTATTTCTGATTTTATAGACATATTTGGCATTTTGTATAGAGCAGATTCCTTCTGTTTGAGAAATTTCTATTCTGATTGATAAAAGTTTATATTTCACGTAAAAAAAAAAATCATATGCCACCCCTTTCTCGAATTTTGTGTGTGTGTGGAGTTTTTTTTTTTTTTTTTTTTGGGGGGGGGGTGTTTGTGGTGGTGTGTTGTCATCTTATGTGTATTTTGGACATGATTTAAATGTTCAAGATTCTGTCGGCTTCGAATCTTCTGTTTCCAAATTAGTCTCTATCCCCTTTGTCCCTTCTTTATACTGTTGCCACGTGTCTCTAAATTTTTAATGACCCAAACAAATCGATAATAATTGATTGACAAGTTTACTCAAAACCAATTAAAACAGATAGGTCAAAACTTTTTTTTTATATTTTTATTTTAACAAAAAAGAGTCTTGTTGATCTTAAATGTAGAAATCAACTAAAACTCTTCTTTAATTTTTACCGCAAATCAACTAAAATTAAATGTAGAAATCAACTAAAATTCTTCAATTATTATTGGTTTTGAGTTTAGGTTATCAAAGAGTTAGAGACACTTGGAAACTGTACAAAGAAAGGATAGAGAGGATAGAGACTAATTTGAAGACAGAAGATTCGAAGCGGATTCTGTGAAAGCAATAAAGAAGAATTGCCTACTAGCATAATTTGGACTCGTGAAATGCAGGGTATAAAATGAAAAACATACATGGCCTCCGTAGTAGGTTGTGATCCAATGAGGTCGAGGCGGGACGCCATAAACAAGTTTACAGTATTGGGTGAACTCCGTCAAATTAAAAGGGGCTGGCTGGAACATATGAGCTTCAACAGTCCGTCCAATGGGCATTACCATTTCACTACATCTCTAAGAACCAAGACATTAATGTTATCCCAATCCAGAGAAAATAAGAAAAGGAAATTAAAGGGCCATTTTGACCTGAAGAGCCAAAATCCAAACACTAGTGTACTGTCATGAAAATCCAAATTTAGAAAAAATTGTTTTCAAAAGCATATATACTTGCCAACCCCATCCCTCGTTTGTTTCAGTGGGACGATGAAAGTAGTTGACATCATAGCAGGATGAATTCTTTCCAAATGCAGACTCAACACCAGCAAATATTTGGCCAATAATATCAGTCTGGCTTCCAGCTCGATCAATGGCTTCACAGAGCACTGTAAGAGGATAATCAGGCGGATGATTATATTGAGCATGGGATGCATACATTGACACTAAAAAATTCTTGAGCTCAACGCCACTGTTCAAGTGCCTGAAAATACAAAAAGGGTTTTATTATACAAGCTGTTCTATTTTGCTTCAAGGTCACATGCCAAAGAGAAGTCCTCAAGGAAGCATGAAGGGCTTACGAGCAAGTCTTGAATCTCTGACTCAGAATGGAGAGACCACCTGGTTGAGAGGCGATATTGTCAACTATATCCCACGAATCTTTGATTGTCCGGTAACAACTTGCGCTAGTCGCCTGCAAGATCAATCATCAAGGGTGAGAATGTCTGAATTTTTTCCACGCAAGGTGATTTGAGATACTTTGAAAGACCATTATGTAAATACATTAGATAGATAGATTAAAACATATTAATTTTTCTTGGATAAATGAATACATTATTATTCCAAGTTGCTTCTGCTTGTTCTCTTGCTTTTCTCGATGCAAACAAGAATGTACTACTTGAAATCTTGTTAAATTAGTAGTACATTACAAGAAAATCTTTGGTCACGATCCAGTAATATCCATCTTGCGGAGTGATGTTGTCGAAATAAAGAACGGGTGCTGATGAGGCTAAAGCTCCAATAGCAATGTGTGGATACTTGAGCCGGAACCATGCTGCTGCTGCCAGCACTGGAAATTTTGTGAAGAAGAAACTGCTGTAAGATAATAATAACAATAATAATAGCAAGTTGATACAATCTATAAAAGAAAAAGTATACACATGGAATTTAGGAAAGGCATTATTCTACTCTTCTTACTTCCTCCATATGACCCCCCAAAGACAATAACTGGAGAATTTGGAGAAGAAAATCTCTCCTTCACGTATAGCAAGACCTCTGCATAATCAGCTATAGCCTGAGCTGAGTTAAAGAATCCGCGAGTGGTCTCATTTTTTAATGCTTCTTCCATTGAACCAAATGGAACTGATTCTCCATAATATCGATGCTGGAAAAATCAAGAATTAACCAAGTCCTGACACCAGACAACGTCAAACCATGAAGAATAATTTTAATCTTAACTTAGGGCACCTCTACATAAACAACAAGAGCATTAAAGAAGGGAGCATGATCAACAGGAAAACCAACACGGAGGAAATCATGATCAAGTGGGCTTTCTGCTCCAAGATGTGCAAATATTGGTGAGCTTGAATTTGCACCACCCCAGTATTTAGTGTTGATGGCATATTTCTGCTTGAAAGTGGCATAACTTGGAGGTCCATAATTAAAGTGGTCTAGAGTTTGTTCGTAGAAGTACGTTTCGAAATCATGTAGTGATACAGGAGATGATGATGGAGAGATGGATTCAAGATATTGGGGAATTGATCCGTGAAGAGTTAGCCTCGGAATATTATATGGTGCTCCTGAATTGGAATAAATTGAGAAGAGCAAGAGAATAAGAGGGACTCCATAAGATTTTGGTGTTGGAGGTTTCATGGCAAAGGATTTTGAAACTTTGAATTACTTCGTTCAACTATGACTCTACTCTTTTTAAATATAAAAGCTTTCGACAAAGTAAGGTCATTTTCTTTCCCTTCTCCTTGGAGTACGATTTTTGTATCCAACAGATTAACTCGTGCACATGCTTAAACACGAAAATTACTTTAAAGACGTAAACAAAAAAGAAAAAAAACTTACTTCTAATTCTCCGAAGAAGTTCTAATCAAGCCAGTCAAGGCGGCCAAAATAACATTGCATTTTATTCCCATATGTTGTAAAGGAATATTCGATATCCAAAGCTTGTTTTTTTGTGTACTCCGAGGCTTCATTGTGGTTTCCACTTTTGGAGTATTTGCTTGGGAGTTTGCTCTCAACGATTAAATGCCCCTTGATAAATCTAAAGAAACGCGGAAAATCCATGTAAAAGGAATAAACAAGATTTCTTCAACTGGTTCAAAGCTTCAGTCCAGATTTTTTTTTTCTTTTTCTCTTTGGTTTTTGTGAAGAAGACAATTTTAAGTACAGCTGGTGTTTTAGTGTAACAAACTCCTAATCAACACCAAAATGTATCATCTGTCTGATTTATTTCGTAAAAATGTTATGATCTACACAAATAAAACGTCTACAAGTAACGTAATTGTAATAATGTATCCTGAACCCGTGGATTCTGTTCTACGAGCTTCTAACCGTGAAAGCCCCCTCTTCCTTCTCGTTTACAGCTTGGTCATACCATCCCTCTTCCCCTCTTTCAATTTTTATACAGAGAATTCGCAATTGTTAAATATTTTCTCTTTGTGATTTTTTCCTCTATTATGCCATGCAGAAAGGATTCAAAACTTCAGCCATCAGTCCTATTTCCTTTTCAATATGTAAAACATCAAAGCGGATAGTTCCAATTCGTGAAACTGGAAGTACTTTGAAAATTAATCGAACAACAAAAATTGCTTTGCCGTGTGCAGCAGAAGGAACTCTGACACCAACAAAATAAAAATATACAAAAGAGAGAGGAAGAAATTTCTATGTATTTGGGTTCCCAAACTTCCAACTGAATGACTGCTGCCAAAGAGCCAACTAATATACAAGATCAGCAATGACAACATATGAATATATTCAGTACATGGAATGCAAGTTAATGCGCTTGTTACCCCAGGTTGTTCAATAGCATGAAATTCCAACATTGGTCAACCAATGCCTTTCAACCTTCCCCAGTTGCATTATTCAACACAACTGCAAGCAGCGCCCCGAAATCCGTCTATACTACATCCATTCCCACTCCACCCTCATCTCAAGGGCCGCTAAAACAGCCCCAAAAAATTGATAACTATTGTACAGAAAGAAGGGGAAAAAAAAAAAAGAACAGAATTGATGAAGAAAGTATACTCATGCTATATGCACACAAACCGCAGCAAAAACAATCACAGACACACAACAAGGAGAATTGGAACTCGCTACCTATTCAACCTGCTGCTGTGGTACACAAGATACATCGCATTTCAGGAGCACCTGAAGAAGATGCGTCATCTTCGTCCTCATCTACATCACCATTCTCATATTCATAGTATGCTAACACCTCCTTGGGACTTGTTTTTGGCTCTTTCTTGCTAGTGACGGAATTTAGGGATTCCATGAGACAAGTAGTATGATAGGCATGACAACAAAAAAATGCAACAATGGATGCTTCCTGTATTGGGAAGGGATCAAAACACATGCAACACCTTGCACCTCCCCTGGTTTTTGACTTAACCTCCATGGATTTCATGCCCGCAACTCTCTCTCCCAAGTAAGAAGCTCTAGTCTCATCCCTTTTAGCACGGATTTCATTTTCTTCATTGCTGAAGTATATGGCACGCCTTGCTTCCTTGTAATACTTGATTAAGAGGTTGACACAATCAGCCTGTCAGTTCACAGTCACAATATAGCATCAAGAGGAGTCAGAGATTGACACCACTGCAAAAGAGAGATGCAGTTAATTTGCAAACCTTCAGGATATCATTACAACCATGTCTGAGAGAAGTTTCTGTCCGGTAGTCCGTGATGATTTTAACAAGACGGTCCCTCAGCCTGAAAAGAAGGGCAGAACACAAGATCCCATGGACATTACACTAAAGGAATGTGAAATTTTTGGCTACAAGGATGAATAGTTTTGACACAGTCAGCATTGGAAAAAGATGTGATAATTTCTTTTAGGAAAAAAAAGAGTCCGTTAAATACTACTGTAAAAATAAGGAACCATCAAGTCTGCTTCAATAGGTCCCACTATTGTATGTTACGGCGTATAAAGAGAATTATCTTGATAACAATCGTTAGGTTAGAGGAAAAGGAAAAGCTTTAAAATTTCTTGTAGAATTGGAACTTCAGAGGAACATCCAGTGTCATTCCAGAACACAGGGAAGAGAAAATGAAGAATGTTAGCTGCATATATCAGTGTCCTTAATGGAGTATCACCCAATCAACTATGACACAGTAGCTGCATAAATAGCAGCTGAGAACATTAATGAAGTTCTATTAATCTCCTTTCAGCATGTGGAAATCATGCTGCATCACATCACGTCCTCCAAATGCACCTACTAATTTTGACTATGAAATTCATAGAATGTGAAAAACCAAGAAGCATGGAAAGGTATCTCCAAGTAACAAGGTTTAAAATGAAAACCAGCTCATGTTATCAGGAGGTCTCTAACTTGTGTCATGGAAGCAAATAATTCCTCCACGATGGTAGGAAGGTTGCAATATGAAGTGATTAGCTGGTAGTCAAGCAACTATAAACAATTCTGCTGGTATTTTAGTCCTGCTGTTCACCATATATTTCATACAAAGGAAAAATTAATACAGGGAAAAGTTAAAGAACAAGAAAAACTAATCCATAAGAAGCTCACCTAGGAATCTCCAACCCATCCGGTAACATGCTAACTATATGCAGAGGATCAAGATTGCCAACTGTATGCTCCAAAAGAACACCTACCTGCCGAGAAAAATATTAAATGCTTAAAAATGCAAGCATGGAACTACAATACATAATGAGGCATCAACAAACACTTTGATTAGCCCAAAAATAAAATAAAGTAAAAAAAAAAAAATACCATTTCTGGTTTATCGAGACATTGCTTTATTAGCTCTTCCCAAAGTTCATCATCATGCTGCATACTCACAAATTCTACAGCCTGCAGAAATCATGAAGTTAATCCCATGACTAAAAACTTTCAAAGTAGTATTAACAAATTCATAAATTAGCTGGAAGAATTGATAATTACCTCTTCAATGTCACCAAGGTTATTTATGATAAGTGCAAGAGCTTGCTTTGAATTTCCCATTCTTCCAAGAATGAAAACTTGCTGTCGTAACAACCTTCTTTGGGCACAAATTTCATAAGCCTAACAGAAATTTCACTACTGTCACAGAAAAGAAACATCACAAAAAGATTGTGAGATATGAGGCATATTTAGTCAAACCTTTTCAAGTGTATAATGCTGACTACTGCGTAGAAAGGGAAGCAGCATCTTTGGATCATAATCTGCATAGAGCTCAACCTATTAAAAGCATCAAGGAAATAATGATGTTAGGAGCCGCTGCAAACAAGCAATTACATATATCCACATGTAAGAACAACCTGAACAGAAGAAATAATATGTAGAGCAAACTTAGAAATAGTATGTAAAGCAAACTTAAACTGAAGTCCCCAAATAGAAGAAAGCATCTGAAAACTGACCAAAGAGCTCATCTAGAAGATTCATACAAATAAAAAAGACAGCATTGAAAATGGTACTCGTGATTTCCCAAGGCCAAAATAATGGATTATGAGGCTATTCGCAGAAGAAGAAGACAAAAAGGTTCTCAATGCCAGCTAAGATCATCTAGTGATACCATAGGATTCCCATATTCAATAATACTCATCACATTCATTCAGGAAATAAGCATGAACAGAAAACTAGAAAAGGGGAAAGAAATGAAAGAGTAGTCCTAGTAGACTCGAGACATCTTAAGGTACTTATGGCAAAAATATCGAAACTAGCAGGAAATGAAGGTCCATAAATGAAGGGGAGCACACTTGAATCAGAAGAGGATCTCAAGGTATTAAAGTTGATCAATTTACACCAACCTGCATGTCATGGTAATCTCTTCCAGCAACAGGATTTGCCACAAATAGTGCATCAAGATACAGATGCAAAAAGTATCGCCAATCACACTTGTCCCTTGCAGCTATAAGCTGTGAGACAACGTCTGGAGGAGGTATTAGGTTGATGTGTTGTATCAACAATGAAGTTGCACGTTTGCAGTCTATCATCATAAGTTGGGCAACCTGAGACCATCGTTGAGGACAGTGTTAGGAAAAATGTAATAGAGAAACGAAAGCAGGCTTCAATTAAGCTGCTCAATGTGACTTCACTAAGACCTTCATCTTCCTTTTCCATAGACTACCATAATATGAGGAAACAACAAGGTCAACAGAAATTCTTGTTATATCAGGAGAATATTAAATCTCATTGAGTGGGGATGTTATTTAAACATACCTTTTCACGAATTGAATCATGTAAATTGTGCTTCTCAATGAAATCAAATATGTCCGGCTTCATAGTCTGAAATGATGGAAGGACAAATCAATATGGAATAAAACAGCAGCTCAAAGCATGCTTCTACAGAGCAAAACTTCTTTAATCAAAATCTGCAGCATTTAGTAGCAACAACTAGATGTTTTTATCAAAAAGACCAGACATATAAATAGAAACAGCAGTAGCAAATCCTGAATGGGCACTTACATCAGCATAAAGCGAACAAGCTTTCTCATACTGCCCGTCTATCACGTACAACTCAGCCAACGCCTAATACAGTAAAATAGCATATCTTAGCAAGAAGCATAATTTAAAGTAAAAGAAAAGACCTTCAGAACTAACCTCTTTGAGAGGATCAGTTGCTGATGAAGTGTTAAGTTGAGATTCTATGGCAGAGATAACAGGCGATGCAGAATATATTACAGGCGGCCAAGATTTAACAGTTGACAGAAGGTCCTTGTGGAAAGACGGATTTGTTGCCAGAGCTACTAAAGCAACCTATATTACAATAACTACTACTATGACTGAATTTAAAAAAAAATAATAATTTACTAAGCAAAACCAAATTCTAGCCACTATATGTGCAGACCTCATAAACAGTATCACGTAATCTTGGATTTTCTGTTGGTATATATGGCACCAATACAGGAAGCTGACGGAGATGAGCAAAATGGAAAACCCATCTGTGTCAAGTAACCAAGCTCAGTAATCAAAGATGAAAATTCAAGAAATTCAAGATTACCATCAGTGTTATCAAGTACCTTTCCCATGCTGATGCTGATCCCCTCAATAATTTGGGACATAAAGATGCAGCTTCGGCATACTTTCTTTCCACAATCAGATGGTCGAGATATCTTGTACCTACCTGATAAGGGGTAACAAAAGCAGAAAAAAGAAAAAAAACAACAACAACAACAAAAGTTCTGTTAATACAATCCTACAAGTAGGGCTACATTTTGAACATGTGAATAGCTATTCAATTCAATGTCAACAAAATACAAATAAGTACAATGCACAAACTGCAGTAAATTGACCTGAAACACAAGCACAACCCATAGTAAACATCTCCCTATTCCTTTTCTTCAATCTTAGACTTCATTCATAGATCAGAAAAGCCTTTAAACTATCAATACTAGTTTTTAACCTTTAACTTCAATTAAAGAAACAAATATTATGGCTATTTAATCACTAGTTGCAGTAGATTCATCATATTATTCATGATAAACTAAAGAAGCTTCCTTGACAGGAAGGACCAGATGGAACAAAGGAAAGCTACAGTAGTGGGAATCTAAACTCAAGGATGAAGAAAATGAGATATCAAATAGTATGTGATAGCCAACAATACCAACAGATGCACAGAGAGGTCAAACTGCCTATTGGTCCTATCTGAAACAGTTGGTGATAGGTATAATAGAAGGATAGGGGCAACAAAACCAACAAATTCTTAATTGCAAACACTACTTCTCCAACAAATGTTCTATAATCAAACTCGTTAACTGTTTTGTTGTCATAGTAGTCAACTGGTTCTTGCAATACCCAAAAAAAGTCTACCATTTATGAAGAAACAATTACCCAAAAAACTAAAGTGGAGGACAAAAGCACAATGAAACAATTGTTTCTTAAAAATCTATTAAATGAAATCCATTTTCCATGTAGAGTTGCAGTTAATTTGGCATGAATATATATATTCAAGAGTAACATTGGCAAAACATGGCATTCCTAAAGGTGTGGAACATATAATGTCAAGATTATTTCATTGTTGACTAAATCACAATAAAAAAAGATAACTCAGAAGACTATGTTGAACCAGTCAGCACAGGACAAGGTTTTGAAGTGTGATATCATCAGAGGAGCAAGGGAGAAACTATTCAAACATAATACCTCATCAAGAAGTTCACTACGACCCTGACCAGCTTCAACAGCAGCCAAGGCTTTTTCATGCCATCCATGTTGAAGAAGCCAAGAAATGTGATCTTCAGTATCCCTGTAACCCACCAATGGAACAAATTTGCAAATTGAGTTGAGAACATCTACATATATAACCCAACAAGCTATCACATACAACCTACAGTATATAATCTAACAGCCCAAGATCAAAGCAAAGAAAAAGAAAGAAGACATGTAGGAACGGCATCGCACAACACTTGTTTCTAATTATTCTATTTCTTTTCCAAAAACAACCGAGAGTGGGGAGGTAGAGGTGCCATCACATTCGAACTAACAAACAGAATGGTAAGAACAAATCCAAAAGGACTAGCTTGAGAAAACAACAAAAATAAGAACAGTAAGACAATCTCCAGAGGCCTCTATTAAATGATGGCGCTGCTCATAGAATTGACACAATCAATATGTTCCCTGTTCTAAAGTAGTGTTTCAAACAGCGTGATAAAAACAATGCAAAATCCATGACCTCAAGCAACTTATTTGGTTGTTTAATGATGAAAGCTAGTACACGTATAACAATCACTAAAAGGCACTTAGCAACAACCTTATCGGGTCTGTTGGAAATTGCGGGTCTGTTGGAAATTGCAAAAGAACATAACAAATAATTGATCAAAAAAAGAATATTAATATGAGCTATTATAGCAATTAAATGGCAAGCAGATCGATTTATGTCTTCTACTTGGAGCTGGAAAAGTCATATAGACTGTGAAAAGAAATTCCATCTCGGAAGCTCAAAAAGTTTCTGAAGTCCACTTGACAGATAACCATAGAGAGAAGAAAGCTAATTAGACAATATAAATTCGCTCAACTTTGTTATTTGGTTTGTACGTTGTTAGGCCAATGGCTTGTTACTTTATTTTTGGACTCATTATGAAGCTGTCTTTATGAAACTAATTAAAATTCATCATCAACAGATGGTAACAGGGGCTAAAATCTGTCCATACATGCCAGGATGCTATAGCTGATGGTCTGACAAAGACAAATGCCACAAGTACCCGAAGAAACCAAAAAGGTTATTTATGTAACATCTCTTGGTCACCTAATCATAAATACATTATAAAATGTCTTCACATGAAACATGCCCCTCTAAAATAGAAAATGCAGACAGAATAGCTTTGTCTTCTTTTCAATCTGGTTGTATACATCAGTTTGATGGATGTTTTGATGTGAAACCATTTTGAAGGAAAAATGGTAACATAAACACTAACCTAGGCTTTGCAATAACAACATCCTTTGGGGACACAATATAGTACAATGGTTCATCACCAGCAGCCCATTGACCCCCGGCATAGCTGCTACCTTTGGTCAAAAGCACAAATGTCATCTCAATTCAACCACAAATTTCATAAATACATATAACATACAAAAATATGGTGCAAGAAAACTAGTCTACAATGTGTATGGCAAATAAAATTTACCTGAGAAAGGAGCATGAGCAAGAGAATAGTCTTTTGCCTTGTAATGTTCATAGCCATGTACAGGTAAAGCATCTGTTGCAAGCTCATCATTATTCCATGTCACAACTCGCACTTCAGGTCTCTGAGCATTTCCCTGATTGTAAAAGTTCAGAAATCTTAGAGAATGCCATGTATCTTGAACAGGATTCTATATCATATGGTTCAAGTCATTTAAGAAGCTTATAACCACATGCCGGAACAAATACTGGAAAGCAGGAAGAAAAGGGGTACAGATGTCATTAAAAGAAAAACAAAAAGCTTAAAAGACAAGCAACAAAATGCTTGAGGATTATGCTTCTAAGGATATTTGACATAATAACACAATAACCTGTGCCCTCGGACACTGTTGGCAGAACAGTAAATCAAAACAATGCTAAGGTAATAACATGTTGGCCAATTATTGCTCAAAACAAAACATTGGACAATTATAATTGGTTAGGACCAATCAAATCTTCCAGGATTAAATGAACTTTACAATACTTAACTGTCAGTTAATCCTCTTAAGTGGGTCATACTGTCCATTTTTTAGGACAGAGCAACATGTAATTGACTTATAAGTCTGCCACATAACCTTAAGGCATTCCACCAAACAATTTTGTATCCATCATAATTAGTTTCTAGAGTGCTTATCTATAACTAGAAATTTGCTTTGCAACAGCTGTCTAATAATCACCATAAAAGGGGTAATGCAAAGATCTACATTGCTAAATATAGAAAAGCATATACAAGGTCGATAATAGAACACCAAAGCTATGCTGGCAAAAGGCGGACTAAGTTAACTCAAATGGCTTAGAATGAGTTAACTAGAACATTGGAGATTGTGAGACTTTAAAAAAAAGGATAAAGTCACACCATTTAGAGAAGCAGAATGGTCAACAATTACCTGGCGAGATGGAACACTGCTACTAAACTCATTCTCTCCATCTTCTTTTCCAGGAATATATGCAAGAACGACCAAAGTATCACCAAATGGAGCAAGTCCTGAAATGAAATAGGTGGTCTGGAAAGAAGCGACAATATCCACCTGATTAATACTGGACATAGTGATATGCCTATATGCCCCATTAATTCCCTTGTTTTCATTTGCCCTTATGGATGCAATTTTTACATAAGTTCCCCAACCAATCACCAGGAGTGTATCATCCTGAAAGCAACCAACCAACTATAAGGTACTGGATTTTGTAACAAATAGCACCACATTACCAGAATATGTAAGAATTAGCATAGACATAGCAGAAAATAGACAGGATAATTCTTTCTTCTCTTTTTCCTGCTCTTCCCTCAGAGAAAGCAAAGTTTAAAGTGGAGGCAGTGGAACAACCTCAAAGTGTATTGTTCTTTACTGACCTGCCATACTAAGTGGGGGCGCAGAATCTCAGCGCGAGGACTTCCTCGTGGTCTTTCAATAAATGTGATACGTTGATCATTAGCAGCATCATAGACTTTTACACCAGCATCATTAGCCCAGGCAATAAGACTACTTCTCCACTTCACTGCGTGAATAGGACCCTCACCAGAGTGTAGAACCTACAAAAGAAAAGCAAATTTTAGTAAAGAAATCAAAAACCTTGGAAATAATTTTAAATCATTTGAACCATGAGAGATACTTCAATGCATAAGGAAAGCGCACCTGGTCACGAAAACCAATCCACTTTTTCACATTAAAATACAAATGACCTGCTAGCCCACCAGCTACAAATCTTCTTGATGATTTTCTTGAATAATCTGGATCTAAAGCAATGGCCTTCATGGGGCGATGATAGTCAAACTTCAATCTCTCATCAGAGAATAGGCTATTTATTACAACTGACCCATCATCTGAGCAGCTTCCAACAAATTCACCTTCTATATCAAAGCAAAGGTCATTGACAGCAGCTGTGTGAGCAGGGAATTCCTTTACCTGTCCATGAGAGATATAACTCTTCAGTACAAACTTCAAGCAGTTGACATCTCAACATTCACCAGGGTCTCAATAAGTAGATAATTGCATCTTCCAAGGTGGAAGCAATTTCCCAGATTTAGCTCAATTTGAGGCCACAAAAATTAATTCAAGTATTTAGAAACACATTTCTTTTGACAGCAAGTCATATGCTAGCTAATCAAAAGCAAGTCCCTACATAAGACCAAAGACCAAATTCTTAGACAAAGTAGATTTTTGAGAACATGGTGATCTCTGAAAGCTTTTCCTTGCGTTGAGAAAAATGACCCTGCACGGACTTAGATTTGATTAATCACAGAAAAGGATTTGTACCTCCACTGAACTCCTCTAAGTTTCAATCACAGGACAATCAGTTTTTCATGCCAGTGATTTAGAAGCTGAAAGCAGAAGAATATTTTCACCAAGCATTAACTCAGTCAGCTCAATAAAGATTGTTTTCTCTATAATTTGGTTATAAAGCATTCTACAGCTAAAGCCACAAAGTACCAACTAATTATCAGCTCTGATCTAAAAGCCATGAGCACACCGCCGGGAGGACATTATAATATCCAAAAGAAATTCAAATTGCACGAATTATACCACCATCTAACTAAATTCTCCAAAAAGTTCAGCTGAATTTTAGCTCAAACAACAAAAATAAAACTCAAATAAATCAATTCAGCAGAAGAGAAAGAGAAATAACCAAAATTAAACGACATATTTACTTGATTGCCAAGAAAATCAAGAATGTAAACTAATCCAGCATGAGTGCCGAGGGCGATCATACGCTCAGCGACAGCGATACAAGAAGCGGCGTCGCTGGAGAGAAGCGACGGCACACTACCTCCCATTCTCTGATACTTTAACCTAGGCTCCTCCTCCTCCTCCTCTTCTTCTCCATCTTCAACCTCTTCCGAATCCTCCTCTTCTTCTTCCTCTTCCTCTCTCTCATCATCACCTTCGACTCCATTCTCCGACGGTTTGGCAGCCATACCTACACCAAATCAATGGAGTTTAACTAAGTAATCGCGGCGGGGGAGAACGGAGGACAGCAGATGACAACGGTGGTGAAAGGTGAAAGAAATGAGAAAGGCAAGATTTTCTGGCGAGGCAAGAGTGGTTTAATTTATTTTAATTAATTTAAATGGGGGGTAATAATGAAAATAAAGAAAATTTATGAGCTAAAAAACAAAAGAGCCGAGACGCCTACTGTAGGACTGAGTGACACTTGGCTTTGGGTTCTTGTGTTTGGCTTGGGACTGGGGATTGGGGAGTGGGGAATGGGTTTTCAATTGTTTTCTTCATCTTTTTTTGTTGGCAAATAGTTATTGGCTTTTATGTCATTATCCCTTTATTGTCAAATTATTATTCGAGTGGGGTAAGATTAATTTTTTATGTAGGGTTTCAATAATTTGAATTTGTTGTGACGAGATGATACTTTTCTTCTTTTTTTTTTCAAAGGAAAGGAGAAAAAAATGCGACTATGGCGTAAAGAGAGAAAATTAACAAATAAATATTATTAAAAACAATCAAATAAGTATAATGTACCAGAGTCCTACAACCTGAAGACTGTACAACCCCAACCGAAAGAATGCTTTTTGAAATATTATTTGGAATAATTACTGTAGCACTTTTTGTGATTTGATGTATGTGAGATAAAAAAGTAAATTGAGAAATGAATTTATGATGCAAGCGAAATATTATATAAAATAATTCAGCAATCCAAACACACTCCGTGATTTTATGCCTAAAAGCAAAGTGCTACCAATAGATTATGCATTTCCGTACATAGATGCACAGAGAAAAATCTGAAATATGCTAAAATAGATCATCATCATTTACCAAAAGAGGCAGTTAAAATAATCAAAGTCAAAAGATTGACAAAAACTGAAAGAAGAAAGATGAGAAGAACTGTACTGATGCAATGAGCTTTGGATAGAAAAGGGATCTGGAATGGATTAGGAGGTAAGAGGGAAAGACTATGAATTCATTTAGATTGCTATTTTAAAGTGTTTTTACAGAAAATATACTGCAGCGATTTGATGCATATAAAGTAAAGGATAATTAAAAAATATGTTTACGGAAAATGTAAAATTTTTCTTATAGAAAACAGCAATGCAAACAAGAAATTGATGTCCTTGGACTTTCTGTGGTTCAATCTTAACGCTTTTGGAACCTTGAATATGAAGTTCACAAAGGGCTAAGTAGTAAGACTAGTACATAAATGCTGCAATGCTGCTAAGTACCAAGGACTGAAGTCTTGGAAGGGAAAACGAAGCTTCGCATAAAAATACAAAAATATCAAAGCAGACGAACTGAATATTAATTTAGTATGTTTGGATAGTGGATTATTTGGAATATTATTTGAAATAATTATAATAATATTTTTTATGATGTGGTTATCTCTCCACATCTCTCTTGTTTTTTTTTTCGCTCTTTTCCATAATTCATCACAAAGCCCAGTTTAATCCAATTTCTCCAGAAGCTCAAACAGTTTCCCTCCTATCCTTGCCTCTTCATGTCTTGAGCCCAGCTGAAACTTCTAATTGATACCCAGAAATGGAGTGAAGGATACTGACAGGCCATAAGATAGCAAGAAACTTCGAAATTCCAACAAAGCTCAGTAGAAAGGAAATATGATACTATATTAACCGCAGACTGATTCCGCTAATGTTTGGATTGTTGTTCTCTACCAAAATAAAAAATAAAAATTCACAAATACATTTTCGAATCACTTTTTAACTTCATATATATCAAATCGTTACGATATATTTATTTTACAAAAGCTCTTAAAGATTCTAAGTAATTATCAAACTATGCACCCAGATTTTGTAAACCGGAAAGCAATGTTAATATTGTCAAGTTTGCAACTAATGTCGTCACTAAATGGATTTCTAGTGACGCAAATTGCACCTTGAACCTTAACACTCCCTCTGATTTCGGGCATGCCTTCCAAGCAAGATTGATACACGTACACTCTGCAAGAAAAACTCAAAATCAGTCACATCAATTGCTTTTCTTAGTGGCTAGTTTGCGAGTTTGGGATATAAAAAGAAAAGATAGAAAATGTTAAATTACGAAAGAAAAAAGATAAGAGAAAACAAGAGAACAGTGTGTTATTTGAGAGTTTAAAAAAGAAATAGAAGGATTTTAGATACACACGCCATTAAAATTTTATTCACTATACATTTAAGGACGGGAGTGATATTTTGGAAAATGTTATGAAGCTTTATTCAGCTTTCTTTCATTTTCTGCCCAAAGTTTTTTTACATTGCTGTAGAATAGATTCTTACCTAATTTTTCGATTTCGTTCTTTTGTGTCCCTTACAAACTCTCATACAGCAGCAACCACTTGCTTCTCTCAATTTCTCTTCTTTTCCCATCAAATCTCAACTCCCAAAATGGACTATAAAAGCAATGACATATGTTTGGATAGCAAGTTATTTGGAAAGATTTTTTTTATTACATCATAAATACATCTTCTTTTTTAATTTTCAAAGCACCAATGTAATAAGCTACCTATTAGAAGCGTTTTTGATAGTTTAAATCCATAAACTTGAGATTGATTGACACATTTTATTACATTCTCTAGAAGAATTTGATCATATCTTGTCAATTTATAATGAAAGATCACATTCAACCTAACTTAAGATGTATTTTAACACCATCGTCACTATTTTCTTTCTTCATGTAACATTGTGGAATGTAGAAATTTTGATTTTTTAAACAGTTTTCTTTCGTATAATTTTTAAACAGTTTTCTTAGTAACTGGTTGGATCATTCAGTTTTTCAAATATTATAAATTTTTTTTAAAATTATACTAAAAAGTAGTCTAAATTTTTTTAATGTTTAAAAAAATCTCAAAATATATTTTAAAAATTCTCCTACTCTTAAATATTTCAAAATTATCCAAAATATACTCAAAAAACTCTGGTATAGTAAACTTTTTCAAAAGTACCCCAAAAAACAGCTAATCCAAACGGAGACATACAAGTCAATGTTTCATGGGGAAGGGAACAGGATGGATTGAATAGGATGAGTGAGAGGGAGTCTAAGTGAAAAATTAAAAGAATTATAAACCTCGCACTTATCAAAAAAAAAAAAAGTAAATGTTTTTTAAATAGAGAAAAATAAGGTAAATTGTCAGAAAATAAATGCGAACAAAAAGCGTAGAACCAGAACAACCAAAAGCGTAAAAACCAAAACAAGCCGACTGAATATCCTTCTCAGGCGCAGAGCCCAAAAGTCCACTCCCCTGCCACTTTTCCACTGAACAATCAACCAAACAGCCTCCAAACGGACTGCAATTACATTCACTGCGGATTACTAAACACCAAATCGTTGATCTGCACAATTTACGCACACGCACCACACACACTGAATACTCCAGCATCTCGATCACTTGCGAACTGGCAATCCGTCGGCGGCAACCGGATCCGATCTAGCTTCCACAGGGGATCCGCAATGCTGGATTATTTTGGGGCCCCGAATTGAGATGCAGTCGAACTCACTGCCATTCCCCTTGAGTCCATTCATACTATTCAATGGCGGCGAATTGAGCGAAGAAGGATTCGAATTATCTAGATTTTTGTTCTTGGGCTCGCTGCTCTTCTCCCAAGGAGGCAGCATGGATTTTTCCAAAGTCGGAGAGAAGTTTCTCAGCTCCGTCCGCTCTGCTCGATCCCTCGGCCTCCTCCCTTCCTCCTCCGATCGCCCCGAGGTATTTTTCCCACCTAGACCGAATATTCAATTGCTTATAATTACGAGATGTGTATATGTTTATACTCATATGATGTTCGTGTAGTTGATGGAATGGAGTTAGCTACTCTTTTCCGATTGTGCAATGTATGATGCTTTATAGGTTTAATTTTAAGTATTTAAATTTTCTTTGTATGGGCTATCAGGTTTGTTTTTTCGAAGTACAGGGTAGGCAGTGGTAGTATTGAGCAATTTTGGTGATTCTTTATTTTGTGTTGCAATGTATACTTGTTGAACGGATAAGCATTTGATTGATGTTTACTGTGCTGCGGAAGTGAGGAGATATAAAAGTGGGTGATGAGTATCTTTCTAACTGAGCAACTTTCACATTTGTCTGTTGCTTATATATAAAAGTGGGTGTTAGGTTGACAATCGCGTACTATGATTGTTTTGTAGGTCAATGCTCTTTGTGTTTGGCTTACTTGGTTATGCTAGAACATGTGACAAACCTGTTTCCCTGCTGGTGAAAACCTATTTAATTGGTTATGCTAGACTGGGATGACAATGAGACTAGAAACGTTGGGATGTGGTTCATTAAGCTTTAAGCATATGGAGATTAAGAATTAAGTGAGTTTCATTAGTTAGAATTCCCTTTAGAAACTTGAGCATTAGTTTGTGTTCCTACTAGTTTTCCCCGTGGATTTAAAGAAGTTAAATTGATTTGGACTTCCTGAGTATGAGTATATGTGTTTGCATGATTCTGATATTTTCCATCTTTGACATGATTAGGAATATGAATTGCAAGATGATGAAAAAGATCAGATAATGGAGTAGTAGGTTTATGCTGCCGTACGTGAAATTTATATTTGTTAGTGTCTCATGTGAAACCACCCATATACACATTATTTCTACTTGTTTGAAGAGATTAGTTTTTTTTTTTTGGCGTAATGGAATGAAACAAAATTTTGCTATATCTCAATAGAATGATTCATCATGGTCAACTGAAATTGAAAATCCCCGTCAGTTAAATCGACACCTATAGCAGTCTTGCTCTTCATGTGATGTGGTTTAGAGTTCTAGAAATGTGTATACAAATGAGCATGTCTATCTGCATCAGCATTGACATGTGCTTGTGTTTGTATCTATAGCCTAAGAACACCTTACTATTTAGACAACGAGTGTTGTTTTTCATCATTTTGGTATGGTAGGGTCACTGTAGTTTTGACCTGGGAATGAAGGGTCCTAGACAGAAAGTACTGTGCCCGTTTCTTTTCTTTTTTTGTTTTTTGGTTTTTGTTCTTTTTTGGGTCTTTATACGCATTGTATTTTACAAGTGTGGATTCGCATGGCTTATAGGTTCCTGAACGAGCTGCAGCAGCAGCTGTTGCTGCTCGAGTTCTTGCTTCACTTCCCCCGCACCAGAGATATAGTCTTGCATCTAGTTCTGAAGAATTGAGTTCAATCTATGGAAGTAAACCTGATGGTCAAGTTATTGAGGAACTTGAAGAAGAATTCTACGAAGAGGTAGATTCTATTGTTTTAGCTAGATCTGAATTCTGTTATGTATCTTAGAAATTTAATCTGATGCAAGAGATATCCATCATTGTATTACATTTATCAATTTGATCTGGTTGACTTTTAGTTTGGGGTTGTGACATGGTTTTCTTTCTGTAGCAAAACAACAGTACAATAGGAGCTTATTTCTATAGATCATTTAAAATTTTGGTAGATTAATAGTGTAGATGTGGATTACAACAGTACATGAAGGAAAAAGAGTCGTTTGGCTTGTAATTTGCTACAAATTTGAAATTCATTGCCTCAGGCCCTCAATATTTGTGGAGTACCAAACTGCTTCATCTGTTGAATTGGTCTCTTTATGTGGATTTTTGTCAAAACGTCTTTTGAATCCTCTCTCTTTATTTGGAAAGATTTTGTCTATTGCTTGAATATTTTGTTATCACCAGAATCAATTTTGAGTAGAAAGTAACTGTTGCTCCTCAGCCTCGAGTTACATCCTTCAGTTGTATTTTTTATGGACAATGTTAATGCTAATGAGAGGTAGGACCTACTGGACAACATGAATGGTAATGAAAGGTTGGACCTAACTGGCTTAAAGAAAATGAATGGCATGACTAACCAATGAATGAGGGATAACTCTATGTATGGAGAACAGGAAAGGTTCACTTCAATGTCAAAAAGTCATTGTTGCCTAATCCTTTTTCTTTACTGCACTGTTGAAAAGTGAAAGCAATTTCATAAATCACGTTGTATTCTGAAAATTGCCTTGGACATTCAAATTTGGCCGTGGTTTACATCAAAGACTGGTATTACTGGAGTTTAATTGTTCAAAGTGCCTAGAAATTTCTCATATTCCTTTTTCACGCTCAATGTTCCGAATATGATGCAATCGCATTTGTTCATCATGTTTAGCAATATGTTACTGACTGCACTTGTTCTTGTGGACGCTAGGAGTTTGATCCAGTAAGATATGTATTAGAGCATATTTCCTGTGAAGAGAATGAGCTTGCATATTTCGAGGAAAAGGTGACACCTGCATCTCTCTCACCATATTGAGCTTGTATTGCAATTTGCATTTCCTTCTTTCAAGAATTGATATGTTGAATGCTGACGAAAATACAGTTGTTCAAAGCATAACAATCATGATCACACAACAAAAATCATAATAATTGCATTGTTAGTTATCGTCATTATCATGACAGTGGTCGAGAATTACCTGATCCTTGAGTTCGTGCTTTGACTTGCCCTACTTTCCAATGCCATTAATATGATCATAACTTCTTTTGGGCCAGTTTCAAATTATTGTACTTACCATGTATTTAGTGGTGCATAGGGTAGAATTTTTGTTTATTAATTGGTTATGAGTCTAGTGTAAGTAGTGTGCCCTTGCGAGCGTTAAATGCAATGATGCTTAATGTTGGAACTTAGGTGTGTTTTACCTCTTTATGGAGTCCTGATTTTAACACCCTTGCTTCTTGGAAATATTATTCTTTTAGCTCTTGAAAAATGATACTTGTAGAGACGAACTGAATTGAGCCATCATATTATCTTAAAAAAGCAATAAGCCCAAATCGGCAGGGCATGGGAAGCTTCATTTCTGACAGAATGCTGACTAGCTAAGCTTGTTAATTTTATGAAACCCGTTTTAATGTACAATTTGAACAACAGACTGCTCAATGCCACTAATTTTAGCATATGGTCTTCTTGTGATTAAAAACTCTTTTGCAATCACTCTCGTTTATCACCATCTTTCTTGTCATTAGCTGCCCTTGTGTTTCTGGCCTTGTTGATGCTTTCTGGTTTTTAAACCACCGTTGCAGATGTGCTAACAATTTTTAGAATATCTGCATATCTTTATGTTGACTATTAACTTTTGTGTATGCTTTTCTTACGTATAGGCTGCTCTTAGATTAGCACAGTTGGATAGAATTTCTGAGCGTTTATCACGCCATGTAATGGAGCATCATGAAGAAATGGGTATGTTTATTCTTGCTTTCTGGATAATTATGAAAAGAAGTGGATAATTTGAGTGTGCTATTGTTGTATAGACTATAAGCTATGGCATTTTTAAGGTGCTTTCTTAATGCATGTTATTTGTGAGTATCAGAATCTATGCTTCTAACTTTAGTTAGGTTTATACAACCCATTCAATATCATTACCTGTAATTTTTTTCTCATGTTTATTTTTATCGTTGAAGATTCCATCTCATTACGCTATCTCCCCTTTTATTAATTTTCTTTGACAGTGGCATGGAACATCTGCTTCCTGACTCTTTGTGTGCTTTGTTTCCAGCCTTACCTGTTAAATACTTTACTTTGTACTTGCAAAATTTGTCCGCTAAATCTGATAGCTTAACATTGTGTGATGCATTTCCTAGTGAAGGGAATGAATTTGGTACGAGAATTGGAGAAAGATTTAAAGGTTGCAAATGTTATTTGCATGGTAAGCAGGTGATATTGTTGCCTTTAACTCTGTCTTATCTAAATAGCTCAGAATAGTGCAACATCTTGAAGTTGTTATGCATATAAGGTGCTTCTAGTCTGGGTTAGTAATGTGTTCTTGAATTTTATATCTTTCATGGTACTTTATCCTTTGTAATCCCTGCAGAATGGGCGAAGGCACCTTGTTTCATCAAGGAATGAGGTATCCAGAGATCTCATTGTTACCAAAAGTTCGAGGAAGAAACAAGCACTTCTGGTACCTCCTACATTTTAGTTTTGACACAATCAGTTGATCTCGTTCTTTCCTTTTACACACGGAGATACATGTAGAATGAGTTGATTTATTTGGCCAAGGTTTCTACTTTCTACTCTTTTTCTGTCAGTGTCCTTTATGAAATGCTTTTTTTTTTCCATTATTTTTTCAGGAGGTTTATTCTGTATCTATGATACAATTGTAACCATTTTCAGTTTCATCAAAAGGAATGTGTGATTTTCTGTATGTTTCTCCATGTTTATGCATTTTCTGTTGTTTTTGACAAGTGCATATCAAGTGCATGCATATGCACTTTTCACATGATTGCCTAGCAATTTTTCCTTATGCTTGTTTATTGGGAAATTAATTGTATGGTTGACTTGTGCGGTAGAAGTTGGTCTAGGATGTGAAATGTTCACATAAGGGGCATGTAATGAGCTTTACATGCATCAAAAAGATTTAATTTCTGAATTTCATGATTGAGACACGAAGCAAGTGGACATGCTTTTTCTTTGGATTTTTATCTCCTTTGCAACTAATGCTTACTAAGAGGTTGTTGCATTCTTATCCTTGTTGTTGCTATTGCATCTCTCTCTCTCTCTCTCTCTCTCTCTCTCTCTCTCTCTCTCTCTCTCAGTTCTCTCTGGCACATTTTGCACATGTGAAGCTTATAACTACAGCTGCTACCTGCAGGACATGCTTCCGATTGTGACTGAGCTTCGCCATGCATTAGACATGCAAGTTGTTCTTGAAACTCTTGTTGAGGAGGGGAACTTCTCTAAGGTGTCATTCCTGCTTCTAACACACTTTTGTGGTATCCTACCTTAGTTTTGAAGTAACTCTTTTTACTTCTTCTCAAGGAATGTGTCATTTTATCTAAATCCATCTAGAAAACTGCTGAATGTTTTACATGTGTGGACAGGCTTTCCAAGTGTTATCAGAGTATTTGCAACTTCTAGATAGTTTGTCAGAGCTTTCAGCTGTACAAGAGATGAGCCGTGGTGTTGAGGTGAATTGGCTAACTGCACTGGAACTCTTAGAAAATCCAGTCATGAACAGCTTGAGCCACAAATTTTTTTATTGGTTCAATTCGGAAAGTAGTTAAACATCTGCTTGCTTCCTTTCTTCTTTTTGCTAAGTACGGCTATATGATGTTCTTACGGTCAGCATTTCTCATGTATTTGTGATTTCTCTGCGAGTTTATTGCAGGTTTGGCTGGGAAAAACACTTCAAAAGCTGGATTCACTCCTAATAGAAGTTTGCCAGGACTTCAAAGAGGATTCCTATATCACTGTAAGTACCTCAGATTTGCTTATAAATGGAATATCAATTAAATTTTGTGTGCTATCGAGTACGTCAATCTTGTTCAAGGTTTTTTCATTCAGTTCAATTTCTTACTTTATAATTCTAACATCTTTATCTCTTCCATAAGTTATTTTC